>NW_004949743.1:3467-11826 GCF_000317375.1 Microtus ochrogaster
AAAAAAAAAAATGAGCTCATGTATTTGCTGCTGCTTCTACCCAGTGCATTCTGTCTGCCAGATGATTGCTTTGTCTCTTCAACTGTGGCTTCATTAGCAAGCCCTCCTCTGGACTGTCTACTTTAGGTGGAAATGAGCACACAGACCCAGAAGTGATTGGAGATTGCTGTTTTCTTCAGTGAAGTGTTCCTGATTCATAACAATTAGATTAGGCTTCTAAGAGATAGGAAGTTTCCTTGAACTGAGTATATCATTCTAGAATGAGTTCTAGTTCCATCCTTCAGGTACAGTGTCAAGAATCTAATCTGATAGGTTTAGCAGGTTCTTTGAATCATGAGAAATTAATTTATAACTAGTTTCCTTACAGTTAACACCGACTGTTCCAATACTGTTGTAGGCACTATAGTTTTTATAAACAAAAAAGCTCAGTACCCTGTGGATCTGCTTGTCCTGAAGTGTCAAATGTTTCCTCATCCTAAGCAGGCCCTTTCATTTGTTAAGTCAGTGGAAGGGATTTGCAGCCAGCTCACCCCTATAAACAGGATGTTCTTGCTTACATATCTTAGTGCCTTCCAGCAATAAAGTCATAGGAGTTGATCCCACAGCAGCCAGTGTGGTCTTATATGTATGTTTCTGCTCTCCTGTGCTCCCTAGGTCCGAAGGAAGAGGATGAGAGGCTTTTGGCTTCCGCACCTGAGCAGCCAGCCCTTCTTCCCGAGGTGACCAACCAGGATGCAGTTCCACAGGTGGCCACCCCTCTCCCCGCCTGTGAACCACAGCCAGAGCCAGATGGGAAACAAGAAGTCACAGATTGTGAGATCAATGAGGGAGGAGGAAGGGAGGGAGGGAGGAAGAAGCTAGCATACCCAATGAAAGCTCTGTAAAAGAGCCAGAAATACGGTGTGAAGAAAAGACAGAGGATTTATTAGAAGAACCACAGAGCATTTCAAATGAAACTTCTGAAGACTCCCCAGACATGGCCCCTCTTACTCACATCCCCAGAACGAAAGAGGAGGCCAACGGTGATGTGTTTGAGACGTTTATGTTTCCATGTCAGCATTGTGAACGAAAATTTGCAACCAAGCAGGGGCTTGAGCGTCACATGCACATCCACATGTCTCCAATCAATCATGCTTTCAAGTGCAAGTACTGTAGGAAAGCGTTTGGTACACAGATTAACAGGAGGCGGCATGAACGGTCGCCATGAAGCGGGGTTAAAGAGGAGACCCAGCATGACACTACAGCCCTCAGAGGACCTAGATGATGGCAAGGGAGATAATGTCACTTCTAAAGATGAGTCAAGGCCACCTCAACTTGGACAAGATTCTCTGATACTGAACTCAGAAAAAGCTCCCCAGGAGATAGTAAATTCTTCTAGTGTGGAAGAGAACGGCGAAGTTAAAGAACTTCATCCATGCAAATACTGCAAGAAGGTATTTGGAAGTCACACCAATATGAGATGACATCAGCGCAGAGTTCATGAACGCCACATGATTCCCAAAGGTGTCCGTCGAAAAGGAGGATTCCTGGAGGAGCCTCACCCACCAGCCACCAGCAGAGCAGGCACCACCTTCCCAGAATGTTTATGTACCAAGCACAGAGCCGGAGGAGGAAGGAGATGCTGATGATGTTTACATCATGGACATTTCAAGCAACATCTCTGAAAACCTAAATTACTATATGGATGGTAAGATTCAAACCAACAATAGCACTAGTAATTGTGATGTGATTGAGAAGGAGTCCAATTCTGCTCACTTGTATGGCATAGATTGTCTGCTTGCTCCAGTAACGGTAGAAATTACTCAAAATATAAAGAGTACCCAGGTCTCTGTAAACGATGAACTTCCTAAAGAGTCTCCCAGTAGCACAAATTGTGAATCAAAGAAACGGAGAACTGCCAGTTCACCTGTGCTCCCCAAAATTAAAACTGAGGCAGATTCTGACTCGACAGCGCCCTCATGTTCCTTAAGTTTGCCTCTGAGCATATCAACAACAGAGGTGGTGTCTTTCCATAAAGAGAAGGGTGTCTATTTGTCTTCAAAGCTCAAGCAGCTTCTTCAGACCCAGGACAAACTGACTCCTCCTGCAGGGATTTCAGCAGCTGAGATCCCTAAGTTGGGTCCCGTGTGTGCATCTGCTCCTGCATCCATGTTACCTGTGCCCTCGAGTCGGTTTAAGAGGCGCACCAGCTCTCCACCCAGTTCTCCACAGCACAGTCCTGCCCTTCGAGACTTTGGTGGGAAACCAAGTGATGGGAAAGCAGCATGGACAGACACAAGTCTGACTTCCAAGAAACCCAAATTAGAAAGTCGTAGTGACTCACCAGCATGGAGCTTGTCTGGGAGAGATGAGAGAGACACTGGAAGCCCTCCTTGCTTTGACGAATACAAACTAACAAAAGAATGGGCAGCCAGTTCTCCTTTCAGCAGTGTGTGCAACCAGCAGCCATTGGATTTATCCAGTGGAATCAAACAGAAGTCAGAGGGTACAGGCAAGACTCCAGTCCCATGGGAATCTGTATTGGATCTCAGTGTGCATAAAAAGCCTTGTGATGCTGAAGGCAAGGAATTCAAAGAGAACCATTCAGCACAACCAGCGTGTGGTGCCGCAAAGAAGAAGAAACCAACCACCTGCATGCTGCAAAAGGTTCTTCTCAATGAATATAATGGTGTTAGCTTACCTGCAGAAACCACACCAGAGGTGACCAGGAGCCCAAGTCCTTGTAAATCCCTAGATACACAGCCAGATCCTGAACTTGGTCCTGACTCGAGTTGCTCAGCCCCTACTGTTGAGTCCCCACCTGAAGTTGATGGCCCTTCATCACCCTCTCTTCAGACAGCCTCCATATCTTCCAGTCGGCTGCCTCCTCTCTTGATCCCCACAGAGCCTTCTTCCCCGCCCCCCTGCCCTCCTGTGTTACAGTTGCCACTCCACCACCTCCCCTCCTTCCAAATGTTCCCCTCCCCACTCCCTCTTCTGATGCATCACCTCAGCAGGGTCCCTCTCCATTCTCCAACGCCACTGCCCAGTCTCCCCTTCCAATTCTTTCCCCAACAGTGTCCCCGTCACCCTCTCCCATTCCTCCCGTGGAGCCACTCACGTCTGCTGCTTCCCCTGGTCCTCCAACACTTTCTTCCTCTTCCTCCTCATCCTCTTCCTTCTCTTCCTCTTCATGCTCCTCCACATCCCCCTCACCACCCCCTCTCTCGGCAGTGTCGTCTGTGGTTTCCTCTGGGGACAACCTGGAAGCACTTCTCCCTGCAATAACTTTTAAACAGGAGGAGTCAGAGAGGGAAGCTCTGAAACCCAAGGAAG
Organism: Microtus ochrogaster; assembly: GCF_000317375.1. NCBI lineage: Eukaryota > Metazoa > Chordata > Mammalia > Rodentia > Cricetidae > Microtus > Microtus ochrogaster. The sequence goes on from NW_004949743.1 coordinate 6,783, forward strand.
AGGCCCCGCCCACGGGTGGGCCGAGCGTTGTCCATGAAACATTCAGCAAAAGCTTTGTTTGCAATGTCTGTGAATCACCTTTTCTTTCCATTAAAGATCTAACCAAGCATTTATCTGTTCATGCTGAAGAATGGCCCTTCAAATGTGAGTTTTGTGTGCAGCTTTTTAAGCTGAAGACTGATCTATCAGAGCATAGGCTTCTGCTTCACGGAGTTGGGAATATCTTCGTGTGTTCTGTATGTAAGAAAGAATTTGCCTTCTTATGCAATTTACAGCAGCACCAACGAGATCTCCACCCAGATGAGGAGTGCACACATCACGAGTTTGAAAGTGGGACCCTGAGACCCCAGAACTTCACAGACCCCAGCAAGGCCCGTGTGGAGCATATGCAGAATTTGCCAGAAGAGCCTTTGGAAACTTCCAGAGAGGAGGAGTTAAATGATTCCTCTGAAGAGCTTTACACAACCATCAAAATAATGGCTTCTGGAATGAAGACGAAAGATCCAGACATTCGACTTGGTCTCAATCAGCACTACCCAAGCTTTAAACCACCTCCATTTCAATACCACCATCGAAACCCCATGGGGATTGGCGTAACGGCCACAAACTTCACTACCCACAATATTCCACAGACATTCACTACTGCCATTCGCTGCACAAAGTGTGGAAAGGGGGTTGATAATATGCCTGAGCTGCATAAACATATCCTGGCATGTGCATCTGCGAGTGACAAGAAGAGGTACACTCCTAAGAAAAACCCAGTGCCCCTGAAACAAACTGTGCAACCCAAAAACGGAGTGGTGGTTTTAGACAACTCTGGGAAAAATGCCTTCAGACGGATGGGGCAGCCCAAGAGACTGAGCTTCAATGTTGAACTCAGCAAAATGTCTCCAAATAAGCTCAAGCTAAGTGCACTGAAGAAAAAAAACCAGCTGGTACAGAAAGCGATCCTTCAGAAGAACAGATGTGCAAAGCAGAAGACAGACCCGAAGGGCACTGCTGAGGTATCCTCACATATCTGCCCTTACTGTGACAGGGAGTTCACGTACATTGGCAGCCTGAATAAGCATGCTGCTTTCAGCTGTCCTAAAAAACCCCTCTCTCCTTCCAAAAGAAAAGTTTCCCATTCATCTAAGAAAGGTAGCCACGCATCACCTGCCAGCAGTGACAGAAACAACAGCAGCAATCCCCGGAGACGGACCGCAGACACGGAGATTAAGATGCAGAGCACACAGGCACCCTTGGGCAAGACCAGAGCTCGGAGCTCAGGCCCTGCCCAAGCCTCACTGCCCTCCTCATCCTTCAGATCCAGACAGAATGTCAAGTTTGCAGCTTCAGTCAAATCCAAAAAAGCAAGTTCTTCTTCCTTGAGGAACTCCAGTCCTATAAGAATGGCCAAAGTTACTAATGTTGAGGGCAAAAAATCCAAAGCTGTTGCCAAGAGTCATTCTGCTCAGCTCTCAAGCAAATCCTCCCGAAACCTGCACTTGAAAGTGCAGAAGAGCAAAGCTGTTCTACAAAGCAAGACTGCTCTGGCCAGTAAGAAAAGAACAGACCGGTTCGTAGTAAGGTCTAGAGAGCGGAGTGGGGGCCCAGTCACCAGAAGCCTTCAGCTGGCAGCTGCTGCGGACCTGAGTGAAAGCAGGAGAGAGGACAGCAGTGCCAGGCATGAGCTGAAGGACTTGAGGTAAGCCCAGGCTCGGGGAGGTGAGGACCACCAGGAGAGCTGTAGCCGGCCTGGAGGATGTTTTGTTTCCCCTCCTATAGAATGTTGACACAAGCCTTTTATAGCAAAGTGGCAATTGCATAATTTGTAGTATACCCTTGCTGCTTTGACTGCTGTACAGATGAATAAATACATTTTATTTCAGACTTAGTACTCACAAAGTGGTACATGTCTTTAATTTGTGGATGGAACTTGAACCCATTTCCCCGTGTGAAATGATAAGGTTCTCTGAATTCATATCGTGGGCAGTGGTTTAGTGTCACTCATGTTGGTTCCTTAGGGTGAAGTGGGTCACAAGTCCATTAGCAACCACAGTACACTCTTATAATAGTTTGTGACTTAAGCATAGTTGCTAATGTCTAAGACTCTTTATTATTAATGCTTCCATTTGCTAGTGTTTAAAATTTAGATTTGTTCCACATTGCTTAAATAAAATACCATATATCTTAAAAATGCCTTATGTTCCCCCTCCAGCCCTCTGCTTCCAGCCTTAGTATGACCAGCAGTCAAGGTTCTAATGGGCAAGAAGAGTGGACTCGGCACTGAGATTGCAGGGAGGCAGGGCCCTGTGGCCCTGAGGCTCAGTGCCTTCCCCAGTAACATTAGGTTTCACTTCATCTCACTTGACCTTACTGCCTTATTCCATGTTCTCCCCGTATTAGAAATGGTTCTCAGGGACAGACAGGATGATGTGGCCCTAGTTTGAACTGTTACATTGACTTCTCAGGCTGAGTTGCTATACACTTGGAATTCCCAAATAATGTCCCAATGTCTCCAGTCAGTGGCCATCAGAAGACATATATTTGGACACCTGATATGCAGCCTGTCTTCATTCTGGGCTGTCATGGCTATAATTCTGGGTGTTGGAAGCAGACAAAATTAGGGACAGCTGTGGAATGACTTGTTTTAGAGACCTAAGCACGCAGTTCCATTGTCACTGTATGACTGATCATATGGTTCTTGGTCCTCGTGTGCCTTGAAGCATAGCAAAACAAAGCTCTAGACAGTAGGTACCAGCAAAGGCTGATTTCAACAATTCACTGTAGGACTGAATGATTGGAATTTTTTGAAGGTACTTCAAAACATGCTGAGTGTTAGTTGCTATAGATCTGGTCATCTTTGACCATACCGGTGCATAGGTGGCATTGTGGAGTTGGCTGTGGGGACAGAAAGCACTGTTTTCAGTTGTCTGCACGCCCTTCTTGTTATTGGCCTCTGTTCTTGGGAATTCTGCACAAACGGAACATAACTGAACCATCATTTTTGTGGGTTACCTTTAAGAACACCTCCAGGTGGTTGATGCTTTAGAATGTCCTGTTCTAGTATTTTCTAAAAGCTTTTCCTCTTTCATACTGGATCCTGTTGAGACTTTTCAGAAGTAGATGTATGAAAAGGTAAGAGTGAGTATAAAGTTCATTCACGCTCTTACTGGTATTGTAAAGACTCCTTAAGGCTAAACTGCCCCCAAATGTATCTTCTTTATTCCAGGAAACTTTAAACTATTCTGATAGTTAACAGAGTTACATTGCTGGAGTTAAAGTTGATTTAAAAGTATCACTTAAAGCAACAGATAATGAAAACATAGACGATGCAATAGATGTCCCTGGTGGCAGATCTGCAGAATGGGGGCATCATCCAAGGCACTTACCATGGGGCTACAACTTCGTGAATTGTTTTGGACAATTAAAAACCGAATGTCCAATGGGACATGATGGTTGACTGTCTAGACATAAGACTGAGCGTTTATGCAGAGTGTGTTTAGTTATTAGTACCCCATAGCAAATGTAGACAACAGTAGGATTCTTGGCTGCTGGCATATGTACACCAGCTGTCTTCTAACTCAGGGCTGATACAGGCTAGACTGAGTTCATTCTCAGAAGCTTGTGTGTTGTATGCTGACAAGGGAGGAACATTTACTGACAGTGGTTCTCTGTTCCAGTGTTTCTCTCAGTTGGCTTAGAGGAGACTCCATGATGCAAGCAACTGTTGTTCATGGAGCTCCTGTGGGCAGTGATCTGCTTTCCTCAGCTCTGCATAACTTGCAACTCACTCCTGCCTGCTCGTTAGTTGCGCAAACCATAATTATTTGAAAGACAGTGTAGGGTTCTTTAGTTTTTCATGGACATGGCTGCCACCAGCCACATGCATAACCAGAACACAGCATTGAGCACAGGAATCCACATATTATCAGTTGACCACTTCCTGAAGCACCAGCTGGTATGCCATTCTGGGGGTAAAAAGCCATGCACTCCAAATGCTTTTCTCACAACAAAACCACATGTGCACATATGCACCAAAAACCAAAACAAAACAGGTGAGCCTTGCCCTGGGTGTGTAGCACAGTCTGCGTGGGCCTTCTTGCTGCTGCCTTTGGATATGTTTTGAGGACTCCTTTCCAGAAAGGAAGTCAGACTTTTACTGTACTCTCCCCCTGTAATCCAAAGGGCTGCTCTATCTAAGCAATGTTTCATTTTCCACAACACCCCATCCTCCACTACCAATGTCCAGAAGTTCGAAAGCTAGAAAAGAAGCAACTTTGGGATAGATACCAAGTGCTGGGTTAACAAAGTATCCCTCTCCCCTGACAGCCTCACCCACTGTAGGTAGGAAACAGCCCTATGTCTTGGGAGCCAGCTTGGCGTTTCTAAAACTATCAGAGTCATGGATGTGTTTCTGTCTTGGCAACATTTGTCTTAGAGTCACTTCACCTTTTTCTTTAACATGGTCAGTTCATATAAGGTTGTCTTAATGTGGTCATTTATCTTCAGTTTTCTTATTTTCTAGGAACTTCCCGTAGAAAAACCCCCACCCCCACAAAACAAACCTTAACTGACTATATTACATGCTCAACTTAGGATAAGCACTACGGCAAAGGATTCGAACTCTACCCAGCTTGCAAGACCAGTTTAAGCTGACTCGAAAGCTTTACAACAGCAGGCTTCTTTCCCTGGTTAGGGTTAGACATCCGTCTCTTTGGTGTGCTCACATGTGTACTGGGCTCTCGGGGGATTGAGATCCAAAGAGAAGGGTGCCGTAAGATGGGCTAGATGGACTGGCTCCTTCCTCGTCACCGGACTGGCAGCACAGCTCTGAGTCTGGCAGAGACCAGATAAGGGAGTGATCAAACTGAACCTTGCAAAGCAAGTGCTCTTGTTTCATCAGTGGTCCTCATAGTTTCAGGGATAACAGATCGGGTGCACTCACCTCAAAATGCTTGCTTACACTCCGGCCCCTTGATGCCTTTCTTTCGTGTGTTTTACACAGAGAGGCATTTAGCCGATCTCTACCCTTGCCCTTTTTAAAAAAAAAAAAAAAAAA
>NW_004949744.1:0-1888 GCF_000317375.1 Microtus ochrogaster
TATATAAAATTGTTACCTTCATTTTTCAAAATAATTGTGATTACTGTATAAATTTTTCATGTATAAATTATATTGTTATCATGTCTATCCTCAACTATTTTCCTCTGACTTCTTTGGGATCTTCCAAAATGTCTCTTATTTGTTTCATAGAGGCAGAGTAAGTCCAAACTCTGCTATCTATATACACATAGGTGTGTCATTCCATAATAAAGAAGGTGATGAAGGATCCTCTAGAGACGTTCCCAAAGGTGATTATACTTTTTTCATCAGTTATACAATGGCAAAAGAATCCAAGATTAGTGTTGGCCTATGAAAAATACCTGCCTATCATGCAATATATCTTGAAATTTTTAAAATTATTTTTTTATTTATTAAAAATGTCAACCCCTTCCCCTCCTACCATTTCCTTCCACTCCCTCCTCCCTCTCCCTCTCCAGTTTTAAGAGAAGTCAGGGTACCCTGACCTTTGGGAATTCCAAGGCTCTCCTCCCTCCATCCAGGTCTAGGAAGGTGTGCATCCAAACAGACTAGGCTCCCAAAAAGCCAGTACACGCAGTAGAATCAAATCCCAGTGCCTTTATTATTGGCTTCTCAGTCAGCCGCCATTGTCAGCCACATTCATAGAATCTGGTTTGATCACATGGTCATTCAATTCCAGTCCAGCTGGCCTTGGTGAGCTCCCATTAAACCAGTCACACTGTCTCAGTGCGTAGACACACACCTCATGGTCCTGATTTTCTTGCTCATCTTCTCCATCCTTCTGTTCTTCATCTGGACCTTGAGAGCTCAGTCTAATGCTCAAATGTAGGTCTCTGTCTCTATCTCCATCCATCGCCGGATGAAGGTTCTATGGTGTTATGCAAGATATTTATCAGTATGGCTATGGGATAAAGACAGTTCAGGCACACTCTCCTCTGTTGCCCAAGGATCTGGTTGGGGAAATCCCCTTGGAAACCTGGGATCCCCTCTAGAGGCAAGTCTATTGATAACCCTACATGGCTCCCTTTATTAAGATATCTTCTTCCATGCTCCCATATCCACCCTTCCTCCATCTCAACCATACCACTCTACAAAGTTTTGCCAATCCTCCCCTTCTCCCTTCTCTCTTCCAATCTTCCCTTCTCACTTCCCCACACCCACCCCAGTGCTCCCAACTTTTGCCCAAGGATCTTGTCTACTTCCAATTTCCAAAAGGATAAATATATGTTTTTTTTGGGGGGGTAGGACTAAAGCATACATAAACCTACAGAAATTATGTAAGCAGGCACAATGCCTGCAGAGATTTGGTCCAAGTGGGTTTCCAGTGATAAGAGAGAGAGAGACAGAGACAGAGACAGAGAAAGAGAGTGGAGAGAGAAAGACAGAGAAAGAGAGACAGAGAGAGAGGCAGAGAGAGAGAGAGACAGACAGAGACAGACAGACAGACACAAGCTCTCAACCCAAAGCAAAAAGTTTCAGCAATTTTGCTTGCAAAGGAAGCATTAGTTTTCTGTATCAAGTGTCATTGGGTATATTAACCACACATAAGGATGGATCCTTTCTCAGGAGTATATGGCCAACACAAAATGACCTCAACTGTATGTTTGGAGATCTTTCCTATCATATCAATTTATAGTGCATTTCTTTTCATCTAATATGTTTTTGATTAGTACTATGGTTCAAAGGTTGAATTGTTTAAAGTATTTTGGTTTGGTTTGGTATACTTTAGATTTATTTTCTCTCTTTCTCTTTTTCTCTGTCTCTCTCTGTCTCTCTCTCTCTCTGTCTCTCTATCATTATCTCTCTTTGTGTGTGTGTTTCTGTGATCTGTGTATTTTTGCTTGTTTTAATCCTATTTTTAAACTTTTTTAGTTTGTGTGTTTGCTTTCTATAGAGAAAAAGAGCTGGA
>NW_004949744.1:3046-4699 GCF_000317375.1 Microtus ochrogaster
GCTACAGGAAGACAAGCTACTCATGTATGTTTTATTATAAGTTCAGGACGATGAATCATATGTGCCTAATATTTCAAAAGTAAAGCATCTTAAACAAGTCAGTTGCATGGCTTCTCTTCTATCGCTGACCATAATTGGTATGATGTCTTTGAGTCATTCCGTTCATAGGGCAGGACCCTCAAGGCAACATCTTCATTATAAAGAAACAGTTCTCCATACAGTTCAGGATGCTGAATGAACTTAAGTTGGCATTTCTTCATCTGTTCTGGTCTAAATGGTGTCCATAAGTCTTCCCCTCCATAAATCTTCCCCTCATAGTCTAGTTTGGTGGGATGCTGATGGCTATCATGTGTGACAATGTACAGGAGTCTTTGCCTGCTTAATCCATATGGCTTCACAGAGACATCCTCTTCATATAATGAAATGTAGTCACAAAATTCTGAGCCCTGAAATTGTTGAGAGATGGCATGAGAGTCTATTCCTAAAGTAAACCAATGTGAGTATTAAAGCATGTGCTGATCTGATTCGATGTATGTGGAACTATGTGGGACTTTTCCAAAATAAATGAACACACTGATTTCTAGCATTCTCATCCACCTTTCACTTGTGGGTTATTTCCCAATTCACATCTATCTGGGGCCTGGTTTTATTAACCATAAATGCACAGTAGTTTACTGTGTTATTGTTTCTATGTTAGATGCATCTTCACCACTGAAGGACCTGAGCATGACTTGCACTATTCCTGAGTCTCTTTGCAGATAGGTTTGCATCTGAAACCTGGATCATACCTTCTCACTATTTCTCACTCACAGATGGAAACACCATGGTTTCCTCACTGGCCAAATATCTCAGCTGAAACCAGAGCCAATTTAGATGTGTCTCTGTAGCTGTCTGGAGTGTCTGCTAGGAAATTTACCTTTGGAGGAGGTTAGTGATAACTTCTACAGTCCACTTTGAAACATCATGAATCAGTATCTGGAACTGCTATTGATAGAACACCTAGACTGTACAAATCAAAGAGAATGTCTACGAAGATTTATTAAATGTGGACCCAATGCTTATTATGGATGAGACACCTGATAGCACAATTAGATCACCGAAAAGCATATAAAAATTACAAGCCAACAATGTACAATCATAAGAAAATACTCATGAGAAAGATTTGATACACTGATTGGCATCTGGATAAATTTAATGAAATGCATATGAATCTTTGGGGTTCTTAGGAAATATAGAGTCAATTATAAGATATGGATATTTCCTATTTATTGACAAGAGACTTAAGTCAGACAAGATATTATATGCTTTGAGTATGTGAAGTATAAGAGTTGAAAAAAGGACATGATAGAATTCCAAGACTCAGCAAGTAATAAGAAACCATCATTTCTTCACTGAACGTGAACTGTGTTCTGAAATCTCAGAGAGTATGTGTTCTTGGAAAAGCAACTATTATCACAGAGGGAAATATATACATACACACACACACACACTGGGATCATGAGATGTCCTACGTAGTAATGACAGTCTCTGCTACTCAACAATTTTATCCTATGGACCCAACACTCATTATCAGCTCAGAAGCCTGAGGTCACTTGCATGCAATATAAGATGATGTGGCCCTTTTAACAGAATTGTAAAGCAGCTATGTAGTTG
>NW_004949744.1:5965-7347 GCF_000317375.1 Microtus ochrogaster
ACCTAGAGGGGCTCCCAGGTGCCCATGGCGATGTCCCCAGTTAGTTCCTTGGGCAGCTGAGGATAGGGAACCTTAAATGGTCCTATACTTTAGCCATACTGATGAATATCTTTCATATCATCATATAAGCTTCATCTGGCGATAGATGGAGATAGAGACAGAGACCCACATTGGAGCACTGCACTGAGCTTCCAAGGTCCCAATAAGGAGCAGAAGGAGGGAGAACATGAGCAAGGAAGTCAGGACCTTGAGGGGTGCACCCCCCACTGAGACAGTGGGAGCTCACCAAGTCCAGCTGGACTGGGACTGAAAAAGCATGGGATAAAACCAGACTCTCTGAATATGGTAGACAATGAGGGCATAAGAGAAGCCAAAAACAATGGCACTAGGTTTTGATCATTCTGCATGTACTGGCTTTGTGGGAGAATAGCCAGTTTGGATGATCACCTTCCTAGACCTGGACGGACCAGGGAGGACCTTGGACTTTCCACAGGTCAGGAAACCTTGACTGCTCTTCTGGCTAGAGAGCAAGGGGGAGAGGAGTCGGGTGAGGGGGAAAGGAGTGGGAGATGGGGAGGGAAATGGGAGGCTGGGAGGAGGCAGGAAATTATTTTTCAATAAAAAAAATAAGCTTCTCTGTTGTCAGGGTTTCTGTCCCACCTGGACCCCCAGCCCAGTTCCAACAAGCAGTAGGTCCCAAAGAAATCACACAAAGGTCTACATTAGTTATAAACCAGGATTCTTATTAACTCTTATACCATATATTAGCCCAGTATTAGCCAATATTCTTATCTGTGTTAGCCATGTAGCTCAGTACCTCATTCAGCCCTGCAATCACAACTTGCCTCTTGTGTGGTCAGGTCAGACTGCAGAGAAATGGGCTTCCTCCTTCCCAGAATTCTCTTGTTCTCACTGACCAAACACTACTTTCTGTCTGGTTGCCCTGTCTATACTTCCTGCCTGGCTACTGGCCAATAAGTGTTTATTTAAAATGAAAGTTACAGAATAGAGATCATTTTCCCACAACACTTTCTCCTCTTTTTTTTTAAACAAAGGAAAGTATGCATAGTCCATTTTTTTTTTTTTGGAAATGTGGGCTTAGGTTTCCACGCTACTTCCTGTTGGTTGGGGGACACTGATAATCTTTTTTTTTTTTTTTTTGGTAGACCAGGCTGGTCTCGAACTCACAGAGATCCGCCTGCCTCTGCCTCCCAAGTGCTGGGATTAAAGGCGTGCGCCACCACCACCTGGCATACTGATAATCTTATGGCGACCTAACTTATGGCGATCATAATTATGGAATTATGATCAAGTTCTGACTGGAGTATCCTGTGAGGCTTGATCACCTCAGACAGCAATCTTGAATCTGTTTTGGAAGTAGA
>NW_004949744.1:8106-8669 GCF_000317375.1 Microtus ochrogaster
TTTAATTTGCTAAGCATACGGAGAGGATTAAAGCAAAGGCTTTGGTGGCTAGATCCAGCCGATTCTTTAGTTTTCTGAGATGCCAGGCTTATGGCGGAGGTACTGGCTAGAGTCATGTTTATTGCCACAACTCTATGGCATTTCCAGATCCCTGCCAGCAAGCAAGCTGCATCAGTCTGCTCACAAACCACACTTAAATGCTATGTAGTTGGACTGACTGCCTGAAAGAGTCAGAGTTTGCACTGGCATGATAACCCGGAAACCAGGCATTTTAAAATGATGCAGAATTTTTCTTGCTATGGCTGAAAATCAAAAAGCATGCAGTCAGCTTTTCATCAACAGCATTTAAGTGTTTCATGGCAGGACCTCTTAAAAGAGCTGCAAACACCACTTCTCAGTTTCAGGAAGTCCCATTTATTTATTGTTGCTATAAGTGTCTGTACTACTGGTGTTCTATTTAGAAAGTGGTCTCCTAAACCCAAGCAATGAAGGTTACTTCACACTTTCTCTTCAATCAGGTCCCATGTGGATGGATTTTTGTTGAAGTCTTTAATCTATTTGGA
>NW_004949744.1:11299-11810 GCF_000317375.1 Microtus ochrogaster
CAGGGTTTCTGACACACTCAGGATGTGGTTGCAACACTGTGTCTTGCACAGTAATAGACTGCAGAGTCTTCAGATGTCAGGCTGCTGAGCTCCATATAGGCTGTGCTGGAGGATTTGTCTGCAGTCAGTTTGGCCTTGCCCTGGAACTTCTCATTGTATTCAGTACTACCACTTCCAGGATAAATCCATCCAATCCACTCCAGGCTCTCTCCTGGCTTCTGCTTCACCCAGTGTATAATATAGCCAGTGAAGGTGTAGCCAGAAGCCTTGCAGGACAGCTTCACTGAGGACCCAGGTTTTCTAAGCTCAGGTCCAGACTGCTGCAGTTGTACCTGAGAGTGGACACCTGTGAAGACAAAGGCATAGTCTATTTCACTGTCAACCCAGTCCCTGTTCCTTCCTCAGGTTTGAAACTGGAAAGCTCCTTACCTGTAGTCACAGACACAAGGAAGAGAATGGTCCAGCTCCATTCCATATTGAAGACCTGTGTGCTCAGTGACTGATAAGAGGA
>NW_004949745.1:0-7903 GCF_000317375.1 Microtus ochrogaster
TCCCATGTTCATGGATGTCCATGGAGTGACACTATGAAAATGGCCATCCTACCAGAAGCAGTCTACACATTCACTGCATCTTACATGGTAGGACTGCCCAGCTTGGTGCTCATGGGAAGTCTAAGATGGAGCTAGAGCAACTGCTCCTTTCCCCAGAGCTTGCACATTCCTAATCTGCTCTCCCTCCCTCTGCCTCTGCAGGCTGGTAAAGAGCATTCATTTTCTAGAAACTTGGGATAAATCAATAGTCCCAGCTTTTTGGGGGGAGGGGTAGACCAGAGGATCAGAAATTCAAGCTCATCCATGTCTATATAAACAAGGACCAAGCAAGACTGGCATACATGAGTCCTTATCTCAAAAAAATTGTTTGAAAAAAATCTAGAAGTATAAGTGAATGATTGTTTAATTTTAAAATAAGAATTTGGAATTTGTGAATCAGAGAATCCTCGTCGTTCTTCAGCCCAGCTTCCTAATGTTCTAATAAAACCACTAATAATGAGAATTTTGACATTAATTAAAACTCATTTTGTCTATTTTGGATGCTCATAAATGAAATGCTTAATACCTAGAATAAATAAAAATCTCTTAGGTTGTGTAGCACAACATTTTGGTTTGTTTTGGGAACTTAAGTTCATCTATTATCTTCAGATATTAGTGTTTGAATTGAAAGAGATGCTATTAAGTAACAGAAATAAGCATTTGTGTCTCATACATACAAGGTTTTTGATGTTTGTGAATGTTTCGGCTTAGTGATATAATTGTATGTCTCTTACTCTTATGCTGTAGACCTGAAGACTACTGTCTTAGCTAGGGCTTCTGTTTCTATGAAGAGATACCATGACCACAGCAACTCTCATAAAGAAAAACATTTAATTGGGGTGGCTCACTTACAGTTCAGAGGTGCAGTCATTATCATCATGGTGGGACATGGCAGCATGCAGACATGGTGCTGGAGAAGTAGCTGAGAGTCCTCCATTTTGAAGGCAACAGGGAGTAATCTGAGACAGCAGGCAGTATCTTGAGCACCTCCACAGTGACACACCTACTTCATAAGGCCACATCTCCTGATAGTGCCTCTCCCTTCGGGGGCCATTTTCTTTCAATCTCCACAATCACCCTTCTCTTGGGCCAGTAATCTATTCCTTGGCTAATATAGCATAGACAGGCAACACTTCAAAATATATACCTCTAGAAATGATCTCACTTATGAACATTTTTAAAATTCAGCAGACAAAATTTACATTTTTTAGAACATTATATCCCACAGTCTCATGACTGTCATTTCAGGAATGGAGACCTGGTTTAACATCAGAAACACTATTAGTGTAATTCACTGTATTGTTGACTTTAAAGAGAAAAGTTCTGTGCGGTTCCCTCTGTATTAGAGTAAGCACAAGATTTGTTTGAAAAAAAAGGCCCTAAAATACAGTGACAAAGTAAAAGGCGAGTTCTATTTCTCTCTCAGGTAACAGTCTGGAGCAGTTAGGAAGACTGCTGTGGGAACGGTTGGAGAAGGTCACTGAAGAACCTACCTGCTCTCGGCGTAGCCGTTCCATCCAGGTGGTAACGGTCACTGCCTCGGTGGGCACTGTTTCAGGTAGTGAGGAAAAGGGGTGAGAAGGTGAGGAAAAGAGTCCTTCCTCTGGAGGTCCCTACATAGTTCTCATACGCCACTGAAGGAGCGCAGCGGAGAAAGCACGGTCCTGTTGGGTGCACACTGCTAAAAGGCAGAAAGAAAGTATCGTTGGGAAGAGAGAGGAGGGAACGGGAGGGTTCTGAAGGGAGGAAATGAAGACAGCAGCTCAAAAGCAATGACACACTCTGCACACTCCATGCCTTTGTTGTATGCAGTTCTGGTCAGTTAGGACGAAGCAGTGAACAAAACAGATACTCATGTCAGAATTCAACCTAACATGCAGGTTGGCTGTATGCTCTGATCTGTATTTAGATAGGGAACATATAGATCATTTAAATGGCACAGCCAGATGTCACTTCACTGAGGTAAAGTTGCTGCGGCCATGGCATTGTCTGGATGAAGGGATCACTAACTAGTACCTGAGCAGTCAGTGTGAAGACTCTAAGGCAAAAAGCAGAACTGCTATGGCTAAGGAGCAGCTTGGAAGAAGTGTGTTGTGCAAGTGGAGAGGAGTAATTGAGAGGAGATGCTACCAGAGTCCCAGAGCTCCAATCACATGGTGCCTTCTGTGTGACACAAGGACAATAAAGGAAGACATGAGAAGCTTTCTCCTTGAAGGGAAAGCCTACCCGTCAGAGAGCAAAGTAGGAAGTCAGCTAAGAAGCTACCTTGGGTGTCCGGGTAACTGTAACTGGCTGAGACCAGAGTGTGATGGGAGGTGGTCAGATTTTGGGTGTGTTTTGAAGTTAATTATGGTATAGTGAAGGACATGGAATGAAGAAGTAACCCACAGAGAGACTCACGCACATAAAAATGTGGAAGGAAGCATGAAGCTTATAGTATGGTTGGATGACCCTGTGTGTGGTTTTTGAATTGTATTTTCTGTATTTCTAAATGTTCTGTATTATAAGTACTTAGTAAGCTGAACAGGGATATTTAGAAGCCACTGTCTGTCTATTCATATCGTTCCCTGTCTCTAAGCACTAGGATAGCATCTGACTTTCCACCCCAGAAGATCAAAATCACGATGAGAGTGAACTGGCCCTTACGTTCTAACATCTCATCAGCTATTATCTGAAAACAAGCAATGTGATTGTGATGTCACAGTCCCTCCTCATCCTTCCCTGGAGATGAGGGGTTCCTTCCTCCATGGTAGATCCCATGGGCCCAAGTCACCTGTCAGGGTAGAGAGGCATCAAAAATTGGCACCGTGGCTTTTTAGCCTGCATATGGAGTTCTTGTCACCTCTGGGATCATAGTAGGGCTGCAGGAGATGTGGGCCTCTCTGAACTTAGACCTCCCATCACCCAAGGAAAGACGGGTCCTGGAACTAATAGGGGTAAAAGAAAAGAAGTATAATGCCCCAACAGGTGAACAGGCTGCCGGTCTGAGAGCCCTGAGGGACATAGGACCATCTATCCCCAGAGAGAAAAAGGTAAGAATGAGACACAGAGACATACCTCTATGTCCGAGTTGGAGATTAAAATACAAAACAAAACCTAATTCTCATTATACCCTAAATTTAGACTGGCGATATGAACACAGCCCTTTCCATCAAGGAGATTAATTTTAGTGGGAGAGGGGGCTTGGCATTGGAAACAGCTATCATTCCATTTAGCTGACATTAAGGTCACCATCTAACGTTACTAGACTGGACGGCTTTGGAAACATCTAGGAGAGGGGGGTCTCAAAGTCAAGGGGGAACAGGTAAAATTGACCAGAATTTTCTAGAAATAATAGACTGTGAGCTAATTTTATTTAACCATTACTTGAACTTTTACAAAGCACCATTGCCCAAAACAAAGCTGTCACAGTTTCATGGCTTTTTTGGGGGGAAAATACTTTTATAATCCCATTTCTTCTTTCTGCCTTCCCTTATTTTAGTTAAATTCATTAATGTTAAGATATATTTAAATAAATATGTCATAAAACTTACCATTTGAAGATGTTTTAATTGTATAGTACAGTAGCATTAAGTATACTTAACTTGTGCAGCTGGACATTTTTCATCTGCAGAACAATTCTAAACTCACAAAACCAAAATAGCATCTGTCCGCTAGTGACTCCACATTCATTCTCCCAGCCCTTGCGAACCACCACTCTGATTCTGTCTCTGGGTATTCGACTACTCTAGGTGTCTGGTGCAGGGAATTACTTATAGATACCTTCTTGTGACTTTTTTATTTCACTTACTATTGGGGTACCTTAGCTGAGTCACAATTTAATTTTTGCAAGATCAAAAAAAATATTTCATTGTGTGGATATACCACATTTTGTTTATCCTGATAGACACATAGCAATTATTAATGGTTCTATAGTGAGCATGAGTCTAAAAATGACTACTATAGTTTGGAGGTTTAGTTTGTTTTATTGTATAACCAGAAGATCTATATGATAGAACAAGCTGAAATGATAAAGATATAAAGGTGGTAATGCATTTCTTGTAGTGGTAGTCATTTTTACTATATTACTTCCAGTCCATGAGCATAGGAGCACTTCTTTATTTAAAGTTTTTCATACAATATGTATGTTTCCATACAGTATATTTGACCATATTCTTTCTCTTCCCCCAACTCTTCCCAGATCTTCCCTATATCCCTACCAATCTAACATCATGTTCTTTTTCTCTTTTACTCTCTCTCAAAAAAAATCAAAACAAAAGGCCAACAAGACAAAAAAATAACAAAAGCCCCCCACACATACACACACACACAAAAGCAAAAAAAAATGCCAACACTACAAAAAAACGTGGAGTCCATTTTGTGTTGACTAACTACTCTGGCCACGAGGACTGCCCTGGACTGTGGGTGATGCACCCACTGACACTTCATTGGAGAAAACTGATTTGTCCTTTCCCAGCAGAGGTGTAGATTGCCAAGAGCTTTTTGTTAAGAGCGGGACTGTGTGTCTGCTTTTCCTTCTCAGGGGTGGGACTTTTTCTGGCTTGTACTTGGGCAGAGTCTGTTCATGTTCTACCCATCTCTGCGAGTCCATATGTATATTATTAGTTCTGTTGTGTCTAGAAGACACTATTTTCTTGGAATTATCTACCACCTCAACCTCTTATAATATCTGTCATATAGATCCCTGAGTCTTGAGGAGAAGGGTTTGGTTTAGATGTCCCACTTAGGGCTGAGTGCTCCAAAGTCCACTCTCTATGCACTGTCCAGTGTGGATCTAGTGAATTCCTATCTGCTGCAAGAAGCTTCTCTGATACTTTGATCTATGTACCCATAGATATATAATACCCATAGATATATAATAACATAGCTATGTTATTAGGAGCCACTTTGTTCCTCTAGCAGAGCAATAGCAGTAGATTTTCCCGTGGACTCATGACCTTTCTAGTCTTAGGTTCTTGTCCACTTAGCACTTAAGACTCCATCTTATGCAATGGCCCTTAAATCCAACCAGAACAGTGGCTGGTTCCTCCCATAATGTTTGTGCCGCTACTGCACTAGTATATCTTGAAGGCAAATTGCTTTTGTGGGTCACAGGGTTTGTATCTGGGTGATATTTGTAATTACTTTTCTCCTCTGGTAGCACATAAACCATGAGTGCTAGTCATTAGGGGCTAAGCTTCTAATTGGGCACCATCTCAATTTCTCCATGTTCAGTGACATAAGGAGGTAGTATCTTAGCAATAAGGCCTTATTATCAAGTTGTGGAGAATAGCTAGTAGCCTTTACAATAGTCTGTGAGGTTGTCTATGTGGATGTGTCTATGGAACCCAGTTAGCCAATGTCTCAGTAAGATATAATCCATGCCTGGCTCCTAGATTTTTACTTGGTGGCTTAAGTTATCTAGTTGGGGCATTGTGATCCTTTTAATTATTTTTCTTGCCTTATTTCTATAGCTAAGACTTTAAAGACGATATTGAACAGGAGTGGAGAAAATAAACATTTAAGTCTTAGTCTTGATTTGAGAGGAAATGCTTAGAAGTTTTGTCCATTTAATACAATGTTGATTACTGCTTTGTCATGTATAACCTTAACTATGTTGAAATTTTTTTTCTATCTCTGGTTTCTTCTGTGTGTGTAAAGGAATTATTGCATATATTTAGGATATCAGGTGATTTCAGACCTTGAGTTTATTAGTGTAATGCATTATATTCATTGATTTGCATATATTAAAACATCCTTGCATCACTGGAGTGAAAATTATTTGGGTATGGTGACTGAACTTTCTTATTTGTAATTGAATTATGTTTGCAAGTATTTTTCTACTTTTTAAAGATATTTTAAAATGTAAATTATGGAAATGGGTACGAACACATGAGTGCAGGTCTTCACAGAGGTTACAAGTGTTAGATACCCAAAGGCCGGGGTTGCAAGTGGTTGTGAGTCACCAAACATAGATGATCAAACTGAACCTCAGGTCCTCTGTAAGAGCAGCGTGTGCTCTTAGCCAGTTTGCAAGTATTTTATTTAGAATTTTTATATCCATGTACATCTAGAAGACTGTCCTAATAGTTTATTCTTTGTTGTGCTTTTATCCAGTTTGTGTAGCAGAATAGTACTGACTTCATGAAAAAATGGCTAGCACTACTGCCTTTCTTTTCTGTGTGAGCTTTTTTTAAGGTCTGGTAGCATTCAGCAGTGAACCCATCATGGGCTGGCCTGGCTTTAGTGGGAAACTTTTCTTACTGCTTCACTTGTCGATCTCCATACCCTCCTGGTAACTACAGTGGCCACATGTGTCCAGAAATGGATCTGTTTCTTCTTGAAATATGTAAGTCATCGTGTATCACTTTGTCACATTGATGAGATTTGTGATACTTTGGCAACAAATCTCTGAGCAGGTCTGAAAGATTTCTAGATTAAGTTAATGGAGGTGAGGAGACCTAGCCTAAATGTGGGCGGTACTATTTCATAGGTCGGGGTCCTGAACTGAATAAAAAGAAAGTGTTCATTACACTCAACTTCTACCTCATGCCCCGCCCCCAGGACTCCACTGACTGACTATACCTTTGAGCCATGAGCTAGCATAAGCCCTCCTTCCTTAACCTCTTTTTGTCAGGAATCTTATTTCTGCAGTATGTAAAGTGACAGATACACATGTGACTATTGAAAATTACAGCACTGTACATGGAAAGTAGATGGAACAAGTGATGCTTTAAACTCCATGTACTTAATATTCTTTAAGAATTAAAACGTCATTGTTTCTTTGAAAAATGGGGAGGAGGCAGTAATCTTTAATAAACAAATAAATTAATAAAAAAGAAATATTAATAAAAAATGAAAATATTGTAAAAAGATTCAATTCAAGATGGCAGGAGCCACCAGCACTTTCCGAGCCTCTCAGAGGAATAATTTTTTCTCTCCCATCCAGCCAAATGTAGCAATTTCCCACATTTATAAAATTACTATGAATTTTTAAAGCATTTTTGTGATATTTGACATTCTAAGTTAATGATTCTTCTAAACATTTTTTAATAATATTTATTTAAGGAGAATTCTTTAAAGTATTTGAGTCCCAAAATTGTAAGAAGTTCCTACTGTGCCTTGCTATACTTTTCTTAAAGTACTTTTCTCTTTGTTAGTTTATAGTACTGGAGTATGTTTGGAACTTTATATTCTTTTTTTAAAATCTTTGCGGTGTTGCAATGCTTTATCTACCCCCAACACAAAAAAAAATCCAAAAATTTCTAATATTCACACACATGCCACCATGCCCCACAGCTCAGACTGCAGTAATCCAGTGAGTACATGGCCTGTAGCACTGTATTACAATTAGCAACTCACTCCGGTGTGTGATGCCGTATAACTTCTTTGTGTATGTTTCAGAAGGTATGACAAATTATTATTGAGAAAAGACCTGCACTTTAATTGTGTACAGATGTGAAATTTGGCCAGCAGGACTATATTTAATATTCATCTACGGTATTTTCTTGGCGAAGAAAATACGTTTGTTTCCACTGCATGATTTTTAAGAAATCAATAGACATCCTCAGAGTACTCCAAGGAAACGACCCAGGGTTATGGAAAATATCTCATAAAATGTCAGTATCTTTGAATCTGATTTGTGGTAGTTGCATATGTTACTGTTTTTCATGTTTTTGAATGAGGCATTTTAGCAGAGTTTTAAATGAGATTTTAAGGATTTGTAGGTTAGGTCTATATTTCTCAAAATTGTAATTCTATATAATATGGATTAAGGTGTTTTTTCAATCCTAGCTACTTTCTTAAACTGAAGGAAATATACATGTTAGAGACTTCCTGAACACAAGAAGTAATCTGAATTTCCATGTCTAGATGATAACTAGTG
>NW_004949745.1:8497-11714 GCF_000317375.1 Microtus ochrogaster
TGCATGAGAGCAGAGAGGGGTCGTAAATAGATGGTGTGAACTTTCAGATATCTATTTTCATGGCAATGTATAGATGACTGAGTCAACATATTTTAGCAGCATTTACTGAATACTTGGTTCAGTGCTGAGAATGATCACAAAAGATAACTTTGTCGCTGATTACTGGGAGCTTTCTTACTCTTGTGGATATAAAACATAAAAGAACTAGAAAACTATATAATGTGCAAGAAAACTCTGTATCAGAGTAAGAGCTGGGAATCAGAGGGAACCTGTAGTGATGCAGGGTGAGTTAAGGGAGATGTGGACTTCGATGTGTAGCATTTGAATGGCACCAGACTTTAGGTGTTTACTGAGACAGTCATAGGAAAAAATTGGAATCCATGAGCCTAGAACTAATTGAGAGACTGCAAAGAGTAATTGTTTATGAAAAACACTATTTTAAAGAATATTAAAGGTGACTTAACTTTTGCTTTTACTTATTGTAAAGTTCTAAATTAGCATGAGACCTTCCTATATACTTTTCATCAAGCTTCTCTTATCTCAGCATTGACATTGTATTTGTGCATAATGTAATTACCCAAACCAGGAGATTGACACTGTGCTGTGTAAAGTTATTTTCTGTTGTAAGATGTGGTATTGGGTACTGTCTCACTGACAAAATATTTGACAGAAGACATCAAATGGAAGGAGGATTTATTTTGACTCTGTTCTGTCCATCATAGCAAAAGGCTATAGAGAACAAGTGAGAGGCCACAGTCTGTAGGTCTGCCCTCGAGAATGAGAGAGATGGACGCCACACTCGTTTGTCCTCCTCCTTCTCCTCTTTCTAATTGGTCCAGAAACTCAGCCCATGGGATGATGTCACCCTCACTCAGGGTGGGCTGTCTGTCCTCATTTTAACCTCTCTGTAAATTCCCTAAAATGTCTTCTTGGCAATTTTAAATCCTGTAAAGCTGGCAATGATGATTGATCATCACAAGTCTACGCCTTCTTAGCTTGACTCCCAACACATCATGTTTTAACCATAACCTTCCATCCCTTGTCCTGAAAGACTAGTGGCTGTTTCATAAGGCAGAATGCCATTCAGCTCATTTATAAGAGTCCCTAGATCATAACAGTTCTAACAGTGTTCAAATTGTGGGCCTGGACAGATGGTTCGGTGCTTAATAACATGTACTGCTCTTGCAGAATACCCAAGTTTGGTTTCCAGCACCAAGTCAGGTGTCTTACAAGTGCTTATAACTCCAGTCCCAGGGAGATCTGACCTCCCAGGTACTTCTAGTCACATGCACATACCCACCTACACACACATATATATAATTTAAAAATAAATGTTTTTAAAAGGATAAAAGCCTGTTTAAAATTTTAATGCTCAAAATTATTTCTTAAATGTAGGCCCCTATAAAATATTGGAACATTATTGGAAGTCATTCAATAATATTTGTTACATTTAAGTGAAACATGTAATAAGTTCTAAGTACATGAGCAGGGTATTCTGATCAAAAACAATATCTAAGTTCACACAATTTAGAAAATTAATTTGGGTTGGAGAGTTAGCTCTGTGGTTAAGAACACTGGCTGCTCTTCCAAAGGGCCTGAGTTCAATTCCCAACAACCACATGGTGGCTCACATGGTGCCCTCTTCTGACCAGCAAGCACACATGCAGGCAGAATACTGTACACATAATAAATAAATCTTTAAGAAAAAAGAAAATCAATTAAATATATGTACATACTTTACCACTTAGATGGTCACAACAATATTCTTAATTGACAGTAAAAGAGAAAGGTAAAATCTATTTTTAGAAATCTTTCAGTCTCTGTATTCAAGTAATTGATATTATTCTTTTAAAGAATTATAAACTGTTTCCACAGTCTTTGTGGAATTATCGTAGGTATATAAATGATTAGATAGGCAAGTATGTTTTAAAGGAGATAACTATAATGGTATAGTCTATTAGTCATTCAAAGAAATCTTGCTAATTCAACACAATCTGCTTCAGAAAATAGTAGAAAAACATTTTGCTACTTACCTTATGAAGCTCAGCATTATACCCTGGTGATAAAACTAGACTATGATGTTATAAGAAAAAACATGCATAATGAAGGTACAATTGATCCTTAACAAAGTAGCACCAGTCAAATCCAACAGTGTATAAAAGTGTATGGTGGTTTGAATGAGAATGATCCCTGTCGGCTGATAGGTTTCAATGCTTGGTCCTGATTTGGTAGAACTGTTTGGGAAGGATTGGGAGGTGTGGCCTAAATGGAGGAGGTATGTCACTGGATGTGCTTTAAGGTTTTAAAAGTTGACTTCCCCCCCAACTTTCAGGTAAGATATAAGCTCTCAGCTACTGCTCTAGGGCCATGCCTGCCTGCCTGCTACCACTTTCCCTACCATGATGGTCATGAGTCCCAATAAACATTTTCTTCTATAAATACCTTGGTCATGCTGTGTCTTCATGGCTATAAGGAAGAAATTAAGATAGAAATTAAGGAGTACAAAGTTGGTTCAACATTTAAAATTATTTAATCAACTATGCTAATTTAAGATCACATTATTTCAAAATATGCAATATATGCATTATAAGAAATATAGTATCCACTCAAAGAGAAAATAAAGAACAGACAACTATAAAAAGAAAATTCTACAATTAAAATGTTACTTAGTGGTAATAAAACTATATATTACTTCTCCCATCTCAGCAACAGGGCAGAGATGTCGGCCCTCCTTTGCTATTTCACATTTATATTGAGAGTCTAGACAGTCTAGCAAGGGAAGAAAAAGAATTACACACAAATAAGAAAGGAAGAAGAGAATTTTCCTTATTCAAAGGCAAAATATATAATATGAAATAAGAATCTAAAAATAGCCATCTGAACTAATAAGTAAATTTATAAGATCATTAAAGTAGCTTGTCAATACACATAATCCCTTACACTTCTGTGCACTGTATGAATGGTTTGAAGGTAAATTTTTTAAAGTCATTGTTTTTATTTACAGTGGCATCAAAAATTTGAAATATTTGCACAATAAGATATTTATGCCTGTAGATTGGCAACTACAGAACTTTCATGATATAAATTAAAGAAGACCTAAATAAATGAAAAAATCAAGTTCTGGGAGGGAGATTCAGTTAGGAAGATTGTTATTTCTCCCATGATGACTCTAACAGTAGCATGGGTCCAATCTAATCTTTAGCATGTATGCACTCAC
>NW_004949746.1:0-1692 GCF_000317375.1 Microtus ochrogaster
GAAAAAGATTTCCAAGAGTAGGAAAATATGAGTAGCAAATTTCTGGTGTAGTTTACATTATTTTGTAGTACTTTGCTTCATTCTCAATATTAGTTCATATCAACACCAACAATTTTCATTCATCAATTCTGTTAGTCTGAATACAGTACTCCAAATAACATTTTAAAAGTAAAGAATACTACCATTTAATATTTATGACTATTTTCATCAGATATACATAAATTTTCATTCTTATTGTCAATACTTTGCTCCACTAAATTTTAATTTCATTTAAAAAAAACAATATCTCTTTCTAAATGCTAAAACAATGTGACATGGAAAAATTTAAATTTTCAATGTTGGAAATTCTCCTACCTGAAATTATTCCAAACACATGAAATTTTATTCAGCTCTTTGTCACAAAAAAAGAAATTTAGTGTCTGATTTGTCACTCTTCCCCTAAATCTTCAGTGTTTCTACGTTACTTGAATATGACTCCTATGTCTGACTCAGAATGACTCCCATTCAAAACATGTTTTCACAAAAAAGATTATGATGAAGAATGTACTTCATTAAAATATTCAATTTAAGGAATAAGATTACATATTTTCCTCACAAATGTTGGAAATAATAAAAGTAAAGACCTTAAGTTATTTAAAACAACATAAACATATGCATGCTTCTTTTATAATTTTATAACTATGTAAAGAAATGCCCATCGAAAGGGTTTAAATAGATTTGCAAAAATCCTCATATATGATGCAGACTTTTCCATCTAGGCCTAAAATATACATAATCAGGACAATCTAAAGTCATTCCAGAATTACATTTATCTGACATATAGTCAGGCATTTTTTCCTGACATTCAAGAAGGAAATGAAGGATTTAAATATCTATAAATATTATATTTATAATGCAAAGATAATCTACTTGAATTGTCATGTCACTGCAAGTCAGAACCATGACATATTAAAATAGTTCCAACTTAAATATCACGCTGTTATTGTCTATAATTCCCTACAGGAGTTACTTCATTTCCCCCTCTGGCTTGGCATGCATTTTTCCTGTATAGAGGAATGAAAAGGCAAAGATGATAGAAATCATCACATACCTTATATCTCACTGTTTTGCCTTTACATGACTCATTATCAGACGTCAGTCTCCATGCCGCATCACTTCTCTAATGATTACAATATGTGTTTCTCTAAATATCTCATTTTTCATTGTACTTTTTCTTAAGGTTGACACTATTCTGTCGAAAACTCATATATAGGAGAGTTTGGTGTCTTACAATTATAACTAATATGAAATATAAGTTATTATAAGAAGTAATACTAGTAAAGAGCTCATCTTAATGTTAGGTAAGAGCCCCCTTTTTCTCTTACTTGTGGAAAAGTGATGCCTACTTAAGCTAGTTTAATCTTTTCATTGATATTCTTCAATTTGATTAATGAATTAAATTCTTCTCACTTTAGTTATTTGAATAGGAATGTGCTATACATTTTCCCCCACTCTCCTTCCACCCTCTACTCTCCCCTTCTACCTCCCGCACTGCCCTCCTTGCTCCCAGTTTGCTCAGGAGATCTTGTCTTTCTTCCCATTCATTGGCAGATTTGTGTAAGTCTGTTTTAAGGTCCATTTGTTATATAGGTTCTCTGGTGTTGTGGCCTGTAGGCTGATTGTCCCTTGCTTTATATCTGTTATCTATTTATG
>NW_004949746.1:2282-3750 GCF_000317375.1 Microtus ochrogaster
TTTTTTTCTTTTGGTTTTGATGTCTAGTTTTCTGAGAACTTTGTATAATTTGAAGATCAGTCTTCTGTCAGATATGGGATTGATGAAGATCTGTTATCATTCAGTAGACTGCCCTTTTGTCTTGACCATGTCTTTTGCTTAACAGAAGATTCCCAGTTTCACGAGGTTCCATTTATTAATTGTTGCTCTCACTGTCTGTGCTATTGAAGTTATATTTAGGAAGTGATCTCCTGTGACAATATATTCAAGACTATTTCCCACTTTCTCTTCTATGAGTTTCAGTGTGGTTGGTTTTAAGTTGAGGTCTTTGATCCATTTGCACTTGAGTTTTGTGATCACGATAGATATTTCTCTATTTTCATTCTTCTACATGTTGACATCCAGTTATGCCAGCACCATTTGTTGAAAATGCTTTTTCTCTTTCACTTTATATGTTAAATTCATTGTCAAAAATCAGGTCTTCATGGGTGTGTGGATTGACACCAGATTCTTTGATTTGATTCAATTGGTTTACCTGTCAGGTTTTATGCCAATACCGTTGTTTTTTCATTACTATAGCTCTACAGTAGAGCTTTTGTTGCCTCCAGAAGTTCCTTCATTGACCAGGATTATTTTGACTATTCTGGGCTTTTTGGTTTTCCCATATGAAGTTTAGTATTCTCCTTCTGAGGTCTGGTCTCCTTTTTGATGGGATTTTACAGGTATTGCATTGGTAAAGATTGCCATTTTACTGTGTTAATCCAACCTATCCAAGAGCATAGTAGATCTTTTAATTTTCTGGTGTGTTCTTCAGTTTCTTTCTTAAATGACATAAAGTTCTTGTCATACAGGTCTTTTACTTGTTTGGTTAGGGCTTTGCCAAGATATTTTATCTTATTTGTGGATAATTTAAAAGATGATGTTTATCTGATTTCGTTATCAGCTAATTTATTTTCTGTATATAAAGTTATAATTTTTTTGTGTTAATCATAATTCCGCTATATTACTGAAGGTGTTTGTCAACTGTAGTAGTTCTCTGGTAGAACTTTTGTGGTCAGTTATTTGCTGTGGGACCATGGTCTGTATTCTGTCAATTATATTAAAGAAAAAAACACTGATTGGCCAGTATCCAGGGAGGAGTATAGGCAGGAGAACCAGATAGGAAGTAGAGGTGAGTTGATGAGAACAGAGTATTCTGGGAAGAAAGAAGTTTTTTTTTTTTTTCTGCAGTCCTACCCCACCACAGGAGAAGCAAGATGTGACTGCCTTGCTGAAAAAGATGCCCAGCCATGTGGCTAACATAGATAAGAATAATGGGCTAAAATAAGTTATAAGAGTTAATAAGAAGGTTGAGTTAATGGGCCAATCCGTTTATGACTAATGAAGACCACTGTGTGATTTCTTTGGGACTTAACAGCTGTGGGAACAGTGCAGAACAGAAACTCTGACAACGCTTATTTATATTTGTATCATCAGCAAATAGCAAAGG
>NW_004949746.1:5625-6523 GCF_000317375.1 Microtus ochrogaster
TGGGGGTTCCTTGGACTTCCCACAGGTCAGGGAACCCTAAGTGCTCTTCGGGCTGTATATTCTTCTTAACCCAAACCCTAACCCTATGTGTGTGAAGAATGAAGTCAAGTGTTACTTAAAGAAGATGAAGTAACACAAAGTGATGTGCAGTAGTTATTGCAAGAAGAAAAGAGAGAAGGCATTGGAATACATTTGGGGAGCAAACAGAGGGAAATACTATCTGGAGAAAGGAGCAACAAGTCAGAGGGAGGCAGAAGATATGGGGCAGGGCACAGGCAAAAAATGCATAAGAACTAACTATAATGTTTATGTATTAAATAATATAATAAAACGCATCACCTTGTGTGCTGACATACAAAGCAATGATTCAAAGATAAAAAGCACAGAAGCAACCCTGCCCTAAAGATAGGACTTGAGAATCACTGTCTATTGATGATCAAGCAAGCAGTGGGGCTGGGTAACTTCTGCATGGGGTGACAGGAACTTACAATGGAGGCATCTCATCATGGAGTGATACACAAGGACTGAAACCCACAACAGAGAGCCTAAAGAATGTTGAAAGTTTTTGTATTTGCCTGAATTAAGAAGCCTGCAACATATGTGAGGTCTTAAGCACAAATGGAGTGTTTCTTATTTTCATTGCATACTTGTGTACAATTTAGTAGGTTTGCTTTTTGTCTCTCTGGTATGGAATTTCCTCTTTGAAAACAAAATTTTTGTTCCTTAATCTCCGTACATATAAAGCAGGAGCAAAAAAATCTTGCACAAAGCTTGTACTTAATAGACAATTGCACAATAATGTAAATATATTGTTAGTAAATACATAACAGCAGCTTCATGCTCATGCACAGCTCCATATTGTATTAGAAGAGTTATAAATTAAAAGTGAATAAATGCT
>NW_004949746.1:7703-8323 GCF_000317375.1 Microtus ochrogaster
TAAGAATCCATGGTCTCAAGCTGGGCAGTGGTGGCGCACGCCTTTAATCCCAGCACTTGGGAGGCAGAGGCAGGCAGATCTCTGTGAGTTCAAGACCAGCCTGGTCTACAAGAGCTAGTTCAAGGACAGGCTCCAAAGCCACAGAGAAACCCTGTCTCGAAAAACAAAACAAAACAACAACAAAAACAAAAAACAAAATATAAAAAAGAATCCATGGTCTCACATACTCCGGATCCATTACCTCAGGTTTAATTCTAACCAGAACGTCCTCATTTCTTCACATTTAAGTTATTATTCTTCGTAGCTATGGTATAAATCTCTCTATTGATTCTGTGACATACATCATATCATGGTTTCTCTTTTTGGAATAATGTCATCAACATCTACATAATAATTCTATTGTCACTTTTGTACAAATACCTCTCCTAATGATCACTTTTGCATAGAGTCCTTTAATATGCATTTAATCTTAGCTATGTTTTGAACCATCCCCACTGCTATTGTAAATACATGTGAAGGTGGCCGTCAACTTGGTGGTCTCTGTAGAGCACACATACATTCCTGCATGCATGTAAATAATTGCCATTTGAAGATACAATTTACTCAAAAACATAATAGAA
>NW_004949746.1:8605-11700 GCF_000317375.1 Microtus ochrogaster
AAATTAAAAAAATAAATAAATACAAACAAAAAACAAAAAAAAACAAAAACAACAAAAAAAAAAAGAATCCATGGTCTCACATACTCCGGACCCATTACCTCAGGTTTAATTCCAACCAGAACGTCCTCATTTCTTCACATTCAAGTTCTTATTCTTCGTAGCTATGGTATAAATCTCTCTACTGATTCTGTGACATACATCATATCATGGTTTCTCTTTTTGCAATAATGTCATCAACATCTACATAATAATTATATTGTCACTTTTGTACAAATACCTCTCATAATGATCACTTTTGCATAGAGTCCTTTAATATGCATTTAATCTTAGCTATGTTTTGAACCATCCCCACTGCTATTGTAAATGCATGTGAAGGTGGCCGTCAACTTGGTGGTCTCTGTAGAGCACACATACATTCCTGCATGCATGTAAAAGCTTAAATAATTGCCATTTGAAGATACAATTTACTCAAAAACATAATAGAATTAATATCAAATATCAGGACAACATTCTTCCCTAGCTATATAATAAAAGAGATTACACAATGGTAAATCTGGCCATTTTATAATTATCAAGATTTATTTTTAATAATGTAAATTATGTTACTCAATCAATATACTGATGTCTTTATTACCTATGTTTATTTTGTTTTAATTAATTATGGCTTCAAGCTATACATTCATATTATCTGAAAAAAAACTTGTTTTTTCTGTTCTATTTATATACTCAATTTCTTTCTGTAATTAAGGAGTACTGATTCATATTTTTGAAATTGTTCATTAATTATGGTAAAGACAGAGAAACCCATGCCTTGGTAGTAATTTATGTGTATACTGTTTATATTTCTTTGTTAATTGCCAGAGAATTGTTGCTGTGTTTAAAAAATGTTGATCATACATATTAAAGTCCTTAATATTTTGGAAGTGTTTCTTATAAGGAAGAAAAAAAGCTCAACAGCATTGACAATATCTCTTCCATATATAGGACAAACTTTTTAAAATCTTCTTTGCTTGACTCATGGGGCTTCCACATTCCTCTCCAATACTTGTAGGGTTGGGAAGCACATTCAGTGATTATTACATTTAGTTTCAATAGTATTTTATTTAAACTTCGGATTTCCTAAGCGCTTTGTGATAATATCCAAGAGTGACTCCCATATATATTTGTGCAATATGTTTTATTTCTCTTATAGTAATAGGAATCTGTTGCTTAAGTCATCAACAGTAGTTCACAATCTTCTTTTTTATGTCATAGGAAATTCTATTTGTTCTATAAATATATTTTATTATATTTGATAGTTAAACAGAAAACTGACTTTGCATTATCAAATTTCATCTGTTATTATTTTTGTTTATTCAATGATTAATTTAAATTTTTGAGCAGTTCATATATGATTACTGTACTTATACCGTGACCACCCTCCCTTTCTTCTCTTCAAACCCTCCTGTGCCTCTTGCAGTCTTCAGGAACCCATTTCATCTCCAATCATATTCTTAATTCTTCTCCTTATACCCACAGAGAAGCTCATTTCTCACCCCTTACCAGAGAAACTTCTCTTATAGCAGATGAAGGTTTTCATATAAGTCCACAACTGATCAACATGCTAAGAAAATTAGACTAAGCAATGCATAATCCCAGTTGATACATCTACAATGAAACTTCTACACAGAAGGCTCAGGAAACTTTTCAAGAGGGTGGATAGAAAGATTGCAAGAAAGATTGCAAGATTTAGGTATGGTGCAAGGTGAATATTTCTCCATTATTGGTGGGAGTTCAAACTTGTCCATTTACAATGGAAACCAATAATGATGGTTCCACAGACAACTAGAAACCAATTTACCTGAAGCTATACCACTGTTGGGCACATAGTTAAAGAATCCTCCATACTATAAGAAGAATACTTACTAATATGTTCATTGCAGTTTTATTCATATTAGCCAGAAAATAGAGCCAACCTAGATTTCCCTCAACCAAAAGGTGAAAAAGAAAAAAACAATGGAATATTACTTGGCTGTAAAACAAAGAAAAACAAAACAAAAATTAAAAAAAAAAAAGACATCATGAAATTTACAGGGAAATGGGTGAAAGTTAAAAAAAAAAAAAATTATCCCAAGTGAAGTAACCCAGACACAAGAAGACAAAATTGGTATGTATTCACTTACAAGTGGATATTAGCTGTTAAGTAAATGATAAGTTAAAATCCGCAGACCACACAGAGGTTAAGTAAAGAGGACCGTTGTAGGGAGAAGCATGGATCTCCCTGGAAACGGAAAACAGAGCAGATTCTGTAGGTGTGGTGTGGGTGAGTAGGATGGGAGTGGGCAGGATCAGGTGGAAGGAAGGATGAGATAGCTGTATTTGGATGGCATTTAGGGAGAAAAGTTGAGAAACCCAGTGCTGTGGAAACTTCCTGGACTTTATGCAGGTAATGCTAGTGACATGAATGAGAACTCCTAGTAATGGAAGACACTGAGTCTGAACTGTCCATCTTTTACAGTCAGGCAAGGTTTCCAATGTTGGGACTGGGTCACATTAGGTTGAGTTGTGGGCCAAGGAGGTCTGCTGGAGAGACCTACATTACCCAGGCAAACACTAGGATAAAAGGTTGCTTTCTGAAAACTGATAGCAGTTTGGTGTGAGAAGGTACTCTACAGGCTACAGAAAGATAACAGGCAGACAAAATACATTAATGAAAGACACTGAAATTAGAAAAAGAAGATTATAATTGTCTTTTTATATAAGATAAATTGTAAAAATATCGGAAGACAAAGTTGAAATAAAACTAAAATACTAGTAAATAAAATTCATTAAAGTTTCATAACACAAAACTGGCAAGCTAAAATTGTAGTACAAAACCATCCTGTAAACAAAATATCAAATGCAAAGATTTCAATTTCAGAGATCATTAAAGATAACCATATGGATTCATTTAAATGTATTAGAAATGTTTATTATGAAACAATGAAGATTAAAAACAGTGATGAAGATGCAGATAATGTTAATATATCCCATGTTCATGAATGGGGAACAAAAGCCCTAATATTTTTCAAATATTTAAAGCAATTTATAGAGTCAATGCTTTCTTAGAAAAAAAA
>NW_004949747.1:0-11683 GCF_000317375.1 Microtus ochrogaster
TGACTCTGAACAATTATAGCAGGATTATATTCTCCTAAAGTTACAGGTTCAAACACCTCGAACTGAGCTAAGAAGAAATCTTCACTTAAATTCAATTCTAGGGTCACTAAGATTGGAGTGGCAACAAGAGAAGTGAACATAGAAAGAAATTAAAATGTAGCTCCTCCTTCCTTGAGTTGGTCTTGAAGGTGAGCAGGAGCCTTGTCTTGTGCCTGCATCCCCGGTAATGTGTTATCTGAAGTAACAGAACTAGGTGATGGTGAAGGTGAATGTAAGTTGGTCTCAGTCTGAAAATAAGTTCTAAACTGTTGTGCTAGGTGATCACACACAGAGAGACACACAAGCATGTACTCACATGTGCGCCCAAACACATCCAAACAGATAGACGTACACATGACCACAAAAGGCAAGCTAGTTTATAGTGTATACATGCAAACATATGTACACACAAAAAAGTCCTATTTATATAAGAAACAAGCAAGCTTCCGATTGTGTTCCAAGGACAATAGTTGTTTCCTGGGAACTTCAGCACATACCTTATGCATTGTCCTTCAAGTATCGTCATTTACAGTTCAGCTTTCAGGACTGTCATCAGCCAGGATGTTAAGTGGGAAGTCTGGGTTGTCACTGTGAAATGATCTAAAACCCAGTGGTTTTTAACGGTCTTGTATTCACTGATGAGATACCTGTGCACAGGTGTGTGTGTCAATAACAGCAACAGAACGTCTACTCTAAGATAAGTTTCTATTTGAGCGGACAAATGGAAAGATTTTTCTCTTTTCTCGCAAGCCATTTGAAAGGTGTGTTCGGCCATAAACACAAGACCACGGCTACTGATCCCACAAATGCAAGAGGCACAAGTAGTCATTATTTAAGGAAACTACAGAAAATAAAGCACGACTCTCCTGAACGTTGCTAAATGGAAAATTCAAAGCTTGTTTATTGTGTTTCTCGCTGGGCAAGGGATTGACAGGAGGTGTAACTTCTGTGTGGTTTTTGGAGAGTAAGCTTTCTCAGGCCACGGCAGGTGCAGGGCTCCTACTGCTTCGCAAGGACACTCATTCCCATGGCCAGTGAAAGGGCGGGCTCAGGCAGAATTAAGCACTGTTTCCTGAGTGGGGGAGGACAGCGCCAAGGGATGAAGTTTATCATTCAACTGAGCGCTGCTAGTGAATGCCTGCACTGTGTCTTCACAGACTTGTCAGAATGGGCCTTTTCTGATTCCGCGCCACTGAATCCTTATGGGGACGCAAACTGTTTATCCAAGGACAGTGACTTCCTTTTGGCTTTCCCACTTAATGGACTGGTTTCTTCAACTTTGCATCTATCACTGAATCCAGAGAAGGGTCTTTGAACCTGGATGAGAGTCTCTGTTACTTTTAAACCCAACATTTCAGCCGAGGGACAAACCATCACAGAAATGTCTCAGAAACTGACAGGGACATGAGGAGACACCAAGGTACTCACAAATGAAATGAAGGGAAGGGGATAGTACAAAAAAAGGTCAGAGACAGCATAAAGAGTAGGCTAAAAGGCAGAGTGTAGAAAGATTGACATACATTGTGACGGAAGATTAAACACTGTGTGAAGGGAGGCTGAAGATGGAGGGATGCAAACACCTTGACAGAGATGCACACACAGAAGCTGATGGACAGCAAAAGGGAGCACAGAATGAGTAACAGAAAACAAAACAAAGTCCCAGCATGCTGAATTGGTCCTTGTAGGTCTAAATCACAGAACTCAGATAGTAGAAACAAATGACCTTGAGTCAAAGCTAGCCTAGGCTATCTATGGAGTCCATCTCTGACACAAATCACAACATAACGTAACACCATGCTTGGGGAAGTAAAGACAGTGCCTGGGAGGGAGAGACCACGGAGTGGGAGACTGAGGTAGAAGAAAGCAAGAGAGAGAAGGAGAAAATTCTGTGTGAAGGATGGTGGATGCGGTACAGTGGGAATAGGTGAGGGGTGCATGAGAGAGTCTTCTTATTTCCATAAGTGCAATCATGGGGAGGGATTGTATGGGAGGTAATGTGATCCAGAAGCAACAGAACTTGATTTATGCTCCAGGTCCTGGCAGCAATATGTGAGTTGTGTGACTTTTCCAAACACTACTTTATATTTGCAAAGAGACATAGAAAGTATATAGAACCCCACCTATGCAGTCCATTTGAGCAATGGCCTGGAGCCAAAAATGGTCCCCACAAGTAGAGACTGTTATGGGGCATTATCACCATCATCACTATCATCCTTTTCATCACTATCAGAACAACTATTATCTTAATTATCATCACCTCCATCTTCACCATCACCGTCCTCTAGGATAAATTCATAAAAAGCAGAAGCATAGAAATCAGAAATAAAGCCAAATCCTTCACTTCCTCCTCATTCTGTCTACACTACCATACAGCATTTAGTATTGATAAACTACTTAACTTCACTTATAAAACTTGGGTGTGATTGATGACCTCTTGTTATTTCTTTGAGACTTTAATTTGGGACTTACAGAAAGTGTATTTACAAGTCCACTGAAATATCTAATCAATGAACATTCATTTGCTCTGAATATTGTTTTCAAGGCTAAAATGCAGTGTTGGGGTTTAATAGAAAATACTGCAGTATAGCAGTCTGCTTCCTCCTTTCGGGTTTCAGATGATGTTCTGTTAGTGCACAAAAGCATTGGAGCAGGTGTCTCCCTGTGGTCCAGCCCACTTATTAAAAATGCAATTGGCATTATAGTGTTTTTGCTTATAACCATGTGTTATTATGCAAGAAAGGATATAGGAATTTGGAAAATGGTTTATTTTTGTAGTAACAAGAATAAAAAAGGACTGATGGCAATTAAAATAGATGTACGCAAAGAGTCAGAAGGTGTTTGTAACTGAGAAAATAAAACAAGTGCATATTTTGAATTTGAAGGAGATGTGGGAGAAAATAAAGCCTATGTCTGGTTAATGAATAAAAATGTACACATTGCAAGAATCAAAGTGGTTTAGGCTCTACATAGAAAATAATAGACAGGCTCCTTTTCTAAAATGTGGTTTTATTTTTATGAACTTAAAATCTTAGATGTTTTAGTACTGAACTTTTGACACTAAACAAATCATTTCTCATGTAGCCAGGAACACATTAGAAGAGACTCTGAGGATATTCGCAAGGGTTTAGTTGAATAATTTTTCTTGACTTTCTTTGGTGTGTACTAGAGCTGGTTTGCCTAATGTAAAAGATAATGTATTGAGTGTCCACTCTATGTCAGGAGCTGTGCAGGGAGCTTCGGGAGTGTCAGTCACTTGGCATCTGCAAGGGAAGTGATGTCAACCAGCTTGCCCCTCGTGACTGATTTCATATCTGAAAATCTCTACATCCAATATGTGGTGACACTGTACGAAACAACTTTGCATTCTGTCAGATACTTCAAACATGAATTCAGGTTCTTTTGAAATTCTAGGATTTGATTATCTATTTTGGAAAAATAGCAAAATTTCTAGGCATTGTCCCAAGATTTACTGGTAAATATTCATTCAAAACATATTGGATTCTGAATATGTTACATGCATTTGTATGTGGATTTAATGGTCACAGTTAGTACCAGGATGAAGTTCAACAAAGTGTCAGATATTATACTTCATCACATCACAAAATAACATTTAAAATGATAGTAGCATCAGTGAGAGACACTGACACTGTGAGCTTCAGGGGGTACTAAGACATGTCTTAAGGCTTATAGAACACAGTACATACATAGGAAGCTGGTGCCATTTATTTAGGTATTGATTTATTTTCTCTTTACTTTGTGTGTGCGTGCACACACACACAAGTGTTTAGGTATATATGTCTGTATATCTGTGTGTATATGTATGTTAAAACTCAGAAGTCAGAAGAGGGTGCCAGACCCTGTAAAACTGGAGTTACAGGTGGTTGTTAACTGCACAACATGGGTGCTAAGAATAAAACTCCATTGCAAGAGTAGCAAACTATCTTACCATATCTTCAGCCCCTTTCCTCTTAACTTTCATATATAGACATTTGTTCATCTGTCTAACTTCTGTCAATCCATCATCTATCTATCTATCTATCTATCTATCTATCTATCTATCTATCTATCTATCTATCTATCTGTATATATATATATCATCTATCTATCTCTCATTTATCTCTATATAATCTAGCTATCTATCCATCCATCCATTATCTGTCTGTCTGTCTATCTTCCTAGTGCCTTACTTGATTTAATGAAAACACTAAGTATCCATTGTTCTCTATGCTATCTCTGCCATTTTCAACTTAATCCTATTTCCAAACACAGTGATAGTATAAACTTAGATCATGTTTATCTTAAAGTACCATCATTATACAACATGGTTTTTCTAATTTCCATACCAGCAGACCTTTTCGGTTCCTTTTTTAAACACCTAATTTATTATTTTTTGCGTGAGGTATTCCATCTATGCTTTAAATATTTTCCTCATCTTCAGAAATAAATAAATTCCATTTTTGAAGTAGCAGCTATTCTTTTAGTAACAATAACACACAGTCTTAGATTGAATACCAGATCATTGACCCTGACTGAGAATCTGCATTCAGTTTTCCACTAGAACTGCAGCCCCTGGGAGGAGACAGTGGAACACTAGTTGAAGTGACTTGTCTACCACAGGATGGGTTGGGACTAGAATTCTTGAATTCTCCAACACCAGAGAATAAGTGAGGCTTATCTCACCGCATAACTTATTTCCAGATGAAGGAGACATTCAACTGAATTGAGTTCTTCTCACACTGATTATCTGGCCATTAATGGAGACATAAAGCCTTGTAGTCAATTGATGTCAAGCTTAGCCTAAGCCTGCCTGTTCTACTCTATGTTTAACAGGACTGGGGTGAAGGCTCACTTGGCATGTTTGGTGAATGACCCCACAAAAATATTTTTGGGTGACATTTAAGGTTCAGTGAACTCTTTGATTTTGATGCTAAATGGATGGTGTTTCTAGACTGTCTACATTCAATAAGCAAACACTACTATACTAACAAATAATTCCCCCAAAGACAAAAGTGAATATGGTTATAGATGAATAGATGTATAAATACATAGACAGGTAGTTGATAGTTGATGGGTGATAGAAGGTATAAATGTGGTGATAGATGGATAAATGGATGATGGACAGATGTATGATGGACTATAAATCATAGATAGAGATAAATACACGTCATATATAAATGCTGAGAATTTCTGAGACCTATAATTTTCAAGTTAGAGATTCAGAAAAGTGGATGGTATATTTTGGTCCACATCCACATATGAATGCCGGAAACCCATTTCCCAGCTTAAAAATGAGCCTAGAGAGAGATTTGTTCTTTCCCCAATCTGTTCCATTCAGGCTTTCAATAAATTGGGTGAGGAATGTGCACATGGAAGTGAGCAATCTGCGTTACATCCTGAAATGTCCCCACAGATGCACTAATGGATGGCCACAAATGAATAGTGCTGACTAAACTATCTGGACACCTCACATCCTGTGGGCACATGGGAAGCATCATTGTATTACCTCACAAAAGTTAAATGATTGATACTGGTTCCCCTCTAAAAGGGATACGTTTAGGAGGTAGAAAAACAACTTCCTACCTAATCTTTGTGGTTCTATGTCTGTGGTTGGTAGAATGATGGTTACAATTACTCTCCTAGTGTTGGTTGCAGAAGATTTACATGTTACCCAAATCTCTGTGTTTGCAAAGATATATATATGAAAACTTTTTTTCTTAGAGGGTTTCCTACTGGCCCTATTATCTAGTCCATATGGAGCCATTAAGGAAATCCAAGGGAATCCAATAAAATCCAAGATATTGTTGTTTACGTCATTGGTTCCCAAGCCTACCAACCTTCTTCCTAGTCTTCAAAGAAGTGTTACGCATGGGCTCTTGTGCACCACAGTTTATCAGTTTTAAGAAGAACAATGTAAGGGAACTGAGCCATGAAAACGTGGAAAATCAAGGCTTTCTGACTCACTCTGTAGGATGGTTCTCCCTGCTCTGTGGAAATTCTGCAAAAGGTCAATAGCGGAGACAGGGGAAGGAATTTGGAGGCAAAGCAGAGGAATTTTCTGAGTACCTCTTTGTTGCTGTTGTTCTCTTTTGATTTGGTTTTCAGCTTCTGCCTGTCTTGTTGTTTTGTGCTGGATATATTTTTATCAAACTACCAGTGTCTATTGATGATTTTCTACGTAGGACACAAGACAGGAAGAAACAAACTTCCTTAGTGCTATATTTCATATTAAAACACAAAAATAAATTTCAGCTTCCTCTTCCTCTCTCCTCTTAGAAATAATATCCAGGACGGACAAATCCATGTTCATTTATCAGATATTTATTATTTGTTAAGCTTGCAGTACCGAACTGGTGAATGGATTTGTGAATACACATTCTGTGGGTGGGGGTGATGGAGAAATCTTAGCAAGGTCGCCCAACTGCTTCTCACATGTGCTCCTCTAGCTCTCATGTGTGGTTGCTCCTAACTCTAAACGAGGCTGAGTCAGAATTTTGCTTTATGCCAGATAGTTAACAGTGACTTTTATAAAGAAAACAGAGTGCTTGTTAGAAATCACAAGACAAGAAAAAAAAAAAAACGTGGTGGAGGACCTCAGTTTTTGATCAGGTATTGATTTTGCTATATTTCAATTTTGGGTATTTAGTGCATTAAAATTTCCAACCTGAGATGAGAATATAGAAAATAACAATTATTTCATATTAGCCACAGGATAGCCTTGCAGTTGTGTTTGTCATACAAACTTTTAAAAGATTGGGTAGTTATAGCACTCACTCTATGACTCAGGACATATCACTCTTGAAGACAGGGTAGAAAAAGATAGGAGAAATGTGGCATTTTATTGTTGTTTAGAGACAAGGTATCTCTTTTATGTAGCTTTGGCTATTGGAAAAACTGCTTTGTAGACCAGGCTAGCCTCACACTCACAGAGATCTACCTAATTCTGTCTCCCAAGAACAGGTATTAAAGGTATGTGCCACCATAGCTAGCTTCTTTGAAAAGATTTGGCTTGAACCTAAGAATACGGGAACTTATTGTTAGTGAATTATATATCACTTTTGTCATTTCAGTCCTCTATTTATTTCTCAAGACATACACATCTATACGAGCACACAGGCACATACCCCCCACATAGTACATGCCCATATATATGCATACTCATGTAGGTGTGTATACCCGGACACACTTGCTATCACACTCATCTATAGCACCGTTCAGTTTCCTGCTGACTATAATTGCTGAGAGCTTAACAGGAAGAAGGAATAATCTCTTCTACTGCTTATAAGGCAACTCCCCCTCTTGCAGCATTGCAGGAAGTCATGGGGTTAGAATTTAAAGAAAGACAAAATAGAAACAAAGTTTGAATAATATTAACATTGTGTGTCTTGTGATTTATTGCTATTGACAAACCAAGGGGATAATTGTAACTATTACAAAATATCTTGCTCGTCAAGTCAATTCTCGGTTATGACAGTTTTGAAGCCAACCATCCCCCTGGAAGAGATTGTGTTGCCTTGGAGGGAAAATCGGCAGAAATTTTAGGGACATCCCATGTTGCTTCCTGATGACGGTCAGTCTAAAGGATACAAAAGCCTTTCCTAGCAGTCTCAGATAAGAATTGTCTGGTTGCCAAGGGACCTTGACCCTGTGTCTGACTTAAGAATCAGATTCCTCTGAATTCAGCTTCGAACTCAAGGAGCCATCAGTAAATTATTAAGGCAGTTTCAATACTTGTATTGAGACATCATTTCCAGCTGCACAGCTTATTTGCTTCTCCTCATATGAACACCGGGAAAGGTCATCGCTGCTAACTTAAGGAAGACTGTAGGTATGCCTTGACTTGCATTCTGTGATGTTCCTGACTGTTCCTAAGCTTCCAGTTTCTCTACATCCCTGTCAGTCAGCACCATTTTCATCTCTTTATGTTGCCTTTATTTATTATTATCTTGTTTTAAGGTTTTATTTTTCAATACATGTTTTTATTTTCACCCCTTTTATTCAGGTTTGTGTCTTATGTGTAGATAGCCCTAGATTTGTTGGCCGATACTAATTCTTGCTCCTGATACTTGTGACACATCTCAGTTGCTCTGAAAATGTTAATTTGTGCCTTTAGGTGCTAGCTGGAATTATATGTGTAACATTTCTAAGTTTATTCCAAAACTCAATCATATCCATTTGCCCATGTAAGTGTAATGCTAATCTATGGTGTCTTTTTCATCCTGGCTTTCCCATTTTCTCCTTTTCATATCTTTTTTACAAACAGACAAGTACATAAAATTCCAGACTTAGAAACTGCCGCCTGTCATTTCCTCCTCTTGCCTTCTATTTATTTCAAGTTTGCTCTGCTATTTTTTCCTTAATAACTAAAGTAAAACCCCTGATATTTTCTTTTGATCCCCACACCTCTTACTGGACCCCAGTGCCTGTTTTCTCCTAACCTACTCTGATCTTCATTCCCCATTTCCCATCTATTTTATTTACTTTTTCAGAGTGCTGTGAATATCATCATGTTATTGTTTTATTTTCTCATTTTATTTATCCAGAAACTCTTGGGGGTACTCTCTCTATCTAATCAAATTTGTTAGAAAGCAAAGAGTAAATCCCACAAGGACAGACCTAGCTTGCTTTTCATACAACCGGATTTAAAGCTTATACATCTTGTCAACATGTAGGATTTCTTTGCTTAGATTTCTTTGGCTGCCTGAATCTGTTCTGAAAATCACATTGGTTAATAGCATGATGATGCTGTTGGAGTCCATACCTCTGAGGAAGACCCGAGAGTGAAGTCTGTGGTGTGCCTTATCCCAGGGATAGGACGAAAGCAAACCTTATAGTCTTCACTCCATCGGGGGCAAGGTAGACAAAAGGAAGGATTGTGTCCAAATATACCTCCATGAAGCAACAGATTTATTAATGTGACTCAGAGCAGAGTAAGAGACTCTACTACATACAGTTATACGACCAAGAAATCCTCTGGACAATGTATATGTTGCTAACAGAATCTCATGAATAATCCATGAGCTCCCATGATGCACATGAGGCTCATGAACCAGTCCCCTCCCTGTGAGAATGTGACTGGATCTCGAAGAGATGCCTGAGGGAAGAAGTCACAACTGATCTGGTTAAAACATCAGTGGTCATGTCCAACCCAGAAGGAAACAGCTACATGACAGAAACTGAGAGTTCCCTAATTTTAGGTTTGACTTCTCAATGTTTATGACCTTAAAGTATATCCTTGGGTTTTGTATTAGGGAGCTTTGCTACTAATTTCCCTTTCAGAATTATGACCAGCTTATTGCAAAGGTTCTAATATACTACTTTTATTTTAATCTGATTACTTTCTATAAGTCTGCCTGGTTATTTTAGTGACCTGCTGACCTTTCAAAAGTATAGTGTTCGGTAACTCTGTATCTGGATAGTTGATGCAGTTTCTGTTGCTACTGCCTTCTACTTCGGTCAGTTAGTGCGTAATAATAACTTTTGCCCCGTGTTTTCTATTTGTTAGATTTGTTAGAACATGCTTTATGTCCTAGTATTTGGTGTACTTTGGAGAAAATTCTACGTCCAATGGGAGGCATATGTTTTGTAGAGATACTGGATCTCATATTCTGTAGGGATCTCTTACATCTTTTGATCTATGAGACAAGTTAACTTCAGTTTTTTTTGTTGGGTTTTAATTTAACTTATAAATTCAGTAATGAGAGTATAATATTGAAGCTACCCACAACTGTTGTGTCTAGATTCAGCTATCTCTTAATGCCCAATAGCGCTTGTTTTATAATATTGTATCAAATATATTTGCAATTATTATATATTCTTGATAGAATGTTCCTTTTATTAACGCGTCATGGCCTTCTTTATCCTCTTTAAATTATGTGGCCCAAGTTACACTGTGTTGAATGTCAGCATAGTTATGTGGATAGCTTTTGAGTTGTATTAACTTGGAAGGCAATTTTCTTTTCAGCCTGGGTATGGATTTCTATTGTAGGATGAAGTCTTTTATGTTAACTCCTTCAAGAATCTCTGCCTCTCTGTCGTTTGGCCTCTGTCCCCATCTCTATCTCCATCTATCTGTTATATACATTCTCTTTCACTCTGGCTCTTGTTCTCATTGTTTCTTTCTCACTTGTGGACCTTGAGCCTTAGGCTTCTCTCACAAGGGATGTGTTCTTCATAACTGGTCCTTTACAGCTGACTATAGGCTACTAATTTTAGAAGTCAATCTTCCAGTTAGAAAGGCAAAATTTAGTAGCAAAGAGATGCTACTGCATGATGGTTATTACTTCAAATGTAATAACATTAGGTATGCTTCACCAACCTTCTTCAATATTAGAACGACATTTTCTGATATAATTCTAGCTCTGGGTATAGATATGGAGATATAAGAAGATTTACACAGACTTACTGAGAAACATTGATGTCTGTAATAATTCTGAGCATGTGTGAATCCCTAAGGTAAGGTGTATCTATTTTGTAGTGGTTCTTAAGAAGGACACTTTTAACAATACTTATGATAATACCTAAAATGTATACAGATTACTTCTGGATCTTGCAGAGATTCAAATTGAATAAATTGAATGTGTTTCGACCCACAAAATAAAAAATACATTTGAGTGAGAAAAATATAATCAATATAACATCAAATTCACTGAAGCCCAGATCAGATTTTGCAGGAGAAAGTTTTCAAAGAAAAAAAAAACTGTACTTGATGCTTAGACTCTATTAATGATTCCTTGAAAATAAAAACAAACCTGAAGAATATACCTGTATGTGTGAATGGATCTAATGAAATCAGTTGTAATCATTTATAATTTTGAGTTATCAGCATTTTGTTAATCATACAAGCATTGAATCAATACAATGAAGAAAAAAATTGTAAAAACATCTTGCCACAAGATATCTTTTTTCTTTTTTTTAATATTTATTTACTTATTATGTATACAATATCCTGTCTGTGTGTATGCCTGCAGGCCAGAAGAGGGCACCAGACCCCATTACAGATGGTTGTAAGCCACCATGTGGTTGCTGGGAATTGAACTCAGGCAATGCTCTTAACCTCTGAGCCATCTCTCCAGCCCCCACAAGATATCTTTTGTTTTTGTGGAATGGTATCTAAAGGAATGTCTACAGGTACTCCAAATAATAATTTCAGTTATAGTTACTGTTTTCTTTATGAATTTTACTATCATAGAGTTCTGTATGCCTGTGTACATTGATACTATATAGCTGTATTTAGTAATTGGCATATTAGGTTATTTTCAACTAATTTTAGATGTTGAAATGATTCCATATT
Source organism: Microtus ochrogaster (assembly GCF_000317375.1). Classification (NCBI taxonomy): domain Eukaryota; kingdom Metazoa; phylum Chordata; class Mammalia; order Rodentia; family Cricetidae; genus Microtus; species Microtus ochrogaster. The sequence goes on from NW_004949747.1 coordinate 11,330, forward strand.
CAATGCTATACTAAGGAATATGGAAAGTGGAAAGAGAATCTGGTATGTTTAAAAAAAAACAAAATGAATAAACAAAAACACATTGTTAGGACCAGCTAGATAGCTTTGTAGGTCAAGTGCTGGCTGTCGAGACAAGACAGTCTGAGTGTGATCCTCATCACCCATCTGAAACGTCAGCTTTGATTTTCATGCCTATACTGCCAGGCTGGAGTAGGAGACACAATGCGATCCTAGGAGTTTCAGTGAGAGACTGTCTCTAAAACTAATGTAGAAAGAGATGGTACAAATCTCAAGGTCCAAATCAGGAGCAGAAGGAGGGGGAGCACGAGCAAGGAACTCAGGACCGCGAGGGGT
>NW_004949748.1:0-1241 GCF_000317375.1 Microtus ochrogaster
ATCACGTGTGCCTCAGAGAGCAGAGCTCTCGCCTCTGCCCGCAGGAGTGGAGCATCATGTCTCTCTGAGAGGAGAGCTGTGGAGTCTGACCTCACTTCCTCTTCCGCCCAGCATTCTGCTCCGTTCACTCCTCCCCCTACGTTCTAACCTATCAGGGCAAGCAGCTTCTTTATTTAATTAACCAATGGCCTTCCTCCATCAAAGATTGAACCTGAACCCCAGGCATTTCTGGACCTCAGTTTTCCTGCTCATTTTGTTCTTAGAAAGGCCCTATGAGCTGGACATGGTGGCGCAGGCCTTTAATCTCAGTTCTCTGGGAGCACTGGCAGGATGATCTGTGAGTTCCAGGACATCTAGGCTACATAGAGACCTGCTCCCTGCCTCCCATCAAAGGTTTCTGACTCACACAGGACAGCCTGGTCTACAAAGCAAGTTCCAGAATAGACAGAACTAAACATTGAAACCCTATCTCAAGAGAGAGAGAGAGAGAAGAAAAAAGAAGGAAAAAGGAATTAACAATCATCAGGGAATTCTAGAGGGGAAGGTTAATGTGCCATGGTACATTTTTAGGTGGTAGTAAAGAACTAAAATGTTTATTTTCAGTAAAATTATGAATAGGGCACGGATTGTTTAAATCAGCATTCCACTTCTTTTTTCCCCCAGCATACACAGAGGCTACTAGGTAACAGTCAGGGAGAAGCTGATGGCTCTTGATCAGATAGCAGGTAGCCAGGTGCTACAGTTTCTGTGGGCCTAGGTCTGGAGTTTTGCTTTAGGCAGTAGAAACAAAGAAGGAACCCAGGCCTCTAAATATCAGCTCCAGGGTTTGCTGCTATCAGCCATTCTTATCACAGGTGTCGTGGGCAGCAGCTTGGGCAGGTAGTAACTCTGCCTCCTTGGAGATCTGTGAATATCTTAAATGAGATGCTCTATGCCTGGACCCTAAGTACTGACCAAATGCCAGCTGATAAAGATAATTGCAGGAAGGCAGATCTCTGTGCTTACCCAGGAGAGAGGAATGAAGGCCTGGCAGTGGAAAACTGTTCTGAACTGGGGAATTTATTCCCAAATATGTAACAGAAAGGGAGTTAGCTACAGTGAAAATGTACAGCAAAGGACAGCCACTTTATTCACAAAGCAGTTGTGATGTGGGAGTGTCATATATCAATCTGTTGATTTCATTGGTTAAGTAATAAACAAACTGCTTGGGCTCATAGCTTAGAACATAGGTGGGTGGAGTA
>NW_004949748.1:5654-11617 GCF_000317375.1 Microtus ochrogaster
AGTGTTTAAATGAATACAGTTTGTGTGTTGTTATTTCGGGCATAAGCTAGCTGGGCAGGAGGCCGGGGTGCTGGGGAACGCAGCCCCGCCAATCCTATTTCTACACAGTTGTGGTTTAGCCCTTACCAGATCCCTTGTTTCTGATAAGTTGCTCTTGAAAAGATGGCTGAGCAATTACTGTACAATGTTGCGGCTGGTAGCAGTCTTGCCTGTTTCTCTCTCCTGGAGAGATGGTTCTAGATCTTGAAGAAGAGAAGAGATTTGAGCATGCGGGTGATAACCCATCAAAATGGAGGCTGTTGCAGTTGCTGCGAGCTTGCCTGGGGTTGCAGACCATCAGCCATGCCTTGCTTTGCATGCTGGTAATCTCAAATCCCCATGCTTGGGTAGTAAACACTTTAGCTTCCCATTTCCCCAGTCCAGTTTGGGTTTTGGTTTTGTTTTGGGGGGAAAAAAGTGCTCATTCTATTCACCTAGCTGGTGATCTGTGAAATCAAGGCTGGGATTAAAAACCAGCACCAGGGTGTATCCCACCTCCTGTCTCCTCCTTCATCCTCCCCTTTGATGTTTGGTTTTCTATGGACCAACCCTGAGCAATAATTACCTCAAGAAGTTAAAAAAAAAAGAGTGTTCAGAGTGTCGAAAATTTGACTCAAGGATAAATTGGAGTAAATGTAAATTTTAAAATTAGCATTATATTTCATGATTTAGAAGTTATTTTTATTCTATAATATTTCACTTTTGTTTTAATATTCCATTAAAATAAAAATACAGAAATTATAATAAACAAGTATCATATTTTAAAGTCAAGGGTTCAAAGCTTAAAATCAAGTCAGAAATGGTGGCTCCCACCTGTTGCTGCAGCACTGACAGGTGGAGGCAGAAGGATTGCCATGACCTACAGAGTGAGTTCTAGGCCAGGCCATCTCAACAACATAAGATCTGAATAACTTTGGTTGACATCTGTGCGTTTAGTCATACAATCACTTATTTATTTTAAATTCTTTTTGTCTTGTGTGTGTATGTGTGCCAGAGTGTATGCATGTGCCCCATGTGTGTGCAGAAGAGGTTTCCAATCCCCTGGAACTGGAGTTACTTGAGTTATAGACAGTTGTGAGTATTCACGTGGTGCTGGGAACCAAACCGAGGTCCTCTGCAAGAGCAGGAATCACTCTTAAGCACTGAGCTATCTCTCTAGCCCCCCATTCATTCATTCATTCATTCATTCATTCAAAGACAGGCTTTCACATAGCCCAGGCTGGCCTTAATCCTTTTACCTCCACCTCTTGAGTTCTGGGATTACAACTGTGCACCAAAACACCTGGCTTTGTATAATATTATTTTAATTCAACTTTTTGAAAAATTAAATGATTGCAACTTAGCATTCTGAAACCAAAGGCCAGAGCACAATGACAATGTAGTAAAGTTCCTTTGTCTATGGAATGATGCCCACCATCGTGTTAGCTGTTTGTGATTAGCTGAAGCTGAATTTTGTTTTCATCTGACATAGAAATGTACCAGAAATGGCTCAAGTTAAGTTTCACCTGTACATGGGGGTGATGAAAGTGTGTGGCTGTGTCTACCTTTACAACTGATTTACTAAAGAATTTTTCAGATCAGTATTCTTTATATATACAAAACAATTTTTTTATTGATTCTTTGGAAATTTCATATCATGTACCCTAATCCCATTTACCTCCTCATCCCTCCATAGCCTTTTTTTTTTTTTTTTTTTTTTTTTTGCTTTTTTGAGACAGAGTTTCTCTGTGGCTTTTGGAGCCTGTCCTGGAACTAGCTCTGTAGACCAGGCTGGTCTCGAACTCACAGAGATCCACCTGCCTCTGCCTCCCGAGTGCTGGGATTAAAGGCGTGAGCCACCATCGCCCGGCCTCATCCCTCCATAGCCTTCCCCCACCTGACAACATTCCCTCAGAACTCCTCCAGACGAATTAAAAACAAAACAACACCAACAGAAAGCCTACCTGGCTCCTCCTCTTTTTTTTTTTTTTTTGGTTTTTCGAGACAGGGTTTCTCTGTGGTTTTGGAGCCTGTCCTGGAACTAGCTCTTGTAGACCAGGCTGGTCTCGAACTCTGGCTCCTCCTGTTTCCAACACATCTTCATTCATCCCAGTGGGTGCTTCGGAGGCAGCATATACCCTTTTGTCCAGTCAGCCCCACCCACAAAATATTCGTTGCCTCTGGCACACCCTCATCACTGGACCCTCACTGGAACTCCTCGTGGATATTCTGCTGTTGCCCCTGAGTCATGGAGATTCCACAGGACCAGTCCCTTCACGCCATAGATGGGGTCTTAGGGTGGGTCTGGATGATAGCTGAGCAGGTTGGCCTGGGCCACTGGGACTGCCCACCTCAGGCGAAGGGCATGACCAGCTCTCCTAGGCCTACGCTATCCTGGTCAGCATATGGTGAGGGGTGGGGCAGGGCCAGCCCTCCTGCTGCAGTGTCCAGGGAGGGGCAGGTCAGCTCTTCTGCAGGGTCAGTGAGGGGCAGCGCCAGCTCAACCTGGCCCTTGGATTTTGACACGCATGGTTCCTATAACCCCCTGTGGGAACAAGGGCCATGGACACCATCACAAACACCCCAGCTGCCCCAGTAACATGGACCCAGACATGGCCCTTGTAACTTGGGCCCAGATGTTGCCATAGCCCCTGTGGCAGCACAGGCCCTTGAACATCAACATGGTCTCAGGTGGCTGTCCAGACCCTAGACATCCATACAACCCTTCGTGGTAACAGGAGTCACGGATACCAACTCAACCCCGAGTGCTGTCATTAAAAGTATATGCTGTTATCCACTTTTATTTTTACATTTATTTATGGTATGTGGGAAGGGGGTGGGTCACATGACCATGGAGGTTGTGGATAATTATGTCAGAGTCATTTCTCCCCTTCTGCCATGAGGGTCTCAAGGTATCAAACTCAGGTTGTCGATCTCAGCAGCAAGTACTCCACCCACTGAGCCATCCCGATGCCTCTAGCATCCCTTGATGGGGGGTACCAATCAACATCTCCCTCATCACGAGGCTCAGATGGAGTGAAGTGAGTGGTTCTCTGTGCAGGCACTTCATGCATGGGAGGGCATCCCCTGCCCTGACCAGGGACGACCCATTTCTAATGCTTCTGAACTGAATGACTGAGCTATCCATATCTCCTCACTCCAGCTCTCTTTGGTGTCCTTACGGGCCAGTCCTACAATTTTTGTTGCCCACAGCCAATCCGTTTTGTTTATTAAATATCCGGTTCCTTGCGTCTTTAAGTGGAACACTGAAGATGGTTCTTGAAGTAGTGGAGAGCGAGCTTGAATTGGACCTGCGCGTTGGTGTTAGCCCGGTATTTGCTGTAAGACTCCTCCATGGCCGCCATCTCTGGATCCTTGTCTGGTGACCGTGACTGATGCTGTACAGTCACCTCTGGGCACGAGCCCACCAACAGGCTCCCCAGCCCATCAATGAAGAACTCTGCCAAGAGAGGAGGGCCGGGAGACAAAGGGAGCTGCAGTCAGCCAGCCGGGCTTTCCCACCCACACTTGAGGAGGACACCTGGTTCCTAACCATAGGGAAGCTGGGCACCTTGTGGAGCCACACACCCGGCTCCTGGGAGTCCCGGGGTTAGAAGAAACAGATAACCTGGTTTCTCAATTAGGAGTGTGGGCAGAGGTACCACTGGGTTCCATTAAATGGTCCTGTGGGCTCTGGAGTGGAAGGGGGGAAGGGAGGGTGCAGTCACCAGGTGCAGTTTTAGGTGACAAAGACTTTCTGAGAGAAGAATGGGAGGCAGGGTCGGGAAAAGTAAAGGCCAGCCTTGGGGAAAAGGAAGTGGGGTGTCTCAGATGGGCGGAGGCAGCCTAGAGGAGACCCTGAGAAGGAGATCCCTGGGGTAGCGAGAAGGGCTTTCCCAGGAGAACCCCGCTCCACTCCCTGCATCACCCCTTCCAAGCCTCCCACCTGAGTGAGCCACTCGTTGCAGACGGGGATCAAAACCAACTCTTCGGAGTTGTTCCGTGTGAGCCAAGAAGAAGTTTACAACGCCGCTGGTCACCACGCATTTAGGGAAGCCATCAAGGGCATGGAAATCCCCCTGCCTCTGGTGAAGACAGTCCCCATTCTCACTCTGCTCCAACAACAGCCTGAACTGGAACGCGTTTTCCTGCACACTGCCGCCCACCTAGTCAGCAAACAGAAAACCGGGGTCTGAGCAGGGTCAGGAACCATCCTTCTAGGAAGGACTCCCTCCAATAGAATAGGTGTACTCTATGGATCTCACCTCCAAAGGACCTTCACTGGCTCTGCATGTGACCACAGCTCTTCTCAAACTGCTGCTGGGTCGTTTGGATCATTGAATTCCCATCTCCACATGCAGGCATGCACAAACACACGCGCTTTGTAGCTGAGGCTGGCTGTCAACTCCCCTCATCCTGCTTCCACCTCCCAAGGGGATCACAAGGCATGCGCCATCACACAGAGCTAATATTTTTATTTAGGGTTTATTGTTGTTGTCTTTGAGATAGGGTCTTACTCTGTAGATGAGGCTGGTCTTGAACTCACAGAGATCCTCCTACCTCTGTCTCCCCAGTGTTGGGATTAAAGGTGTGCACTACTATGCCCTGTAGGGATAAATCCAGCCCCTTAGGGGGTGTGTTCGCCTCGGGCTAATGTTTACCTATAAATCTGGCAAGCGTGCTCCCAGTTGCACCTTCTGCTTTCCTGGTCTCTGCAGGAACGGTGGTTCTGTAAGTCTATTTCCCCTTAAAGCTGTATATATTTTTACAATCTGTCTGCATTCATTTACGCCGTTACATTTTGGCGTCCAACGTTGGGCTATTTTGCCCCCACCCCAGCACGTCTGGCGCAAGCTCGATCTTTCCCAGCCTTTGCTAGCAAGATTAGCTACCAGAGCTCAGGAAGTGCGATTGGACTCAAGCACGCATAGCCCGCTAGCAAACACAGCATGCTCCCGGGTGCTGTTTTTTAGTTCGTGACTAGGGCCCCAGGAGTCCGAGATACACTCGGCCACACAGGCCCATTCTGCCCTGCCTGCTCGCCCGGAGCAATTAACCCCTCCCTGCCTGCCTTGGCTAAGTTTGCAGCAGAACCCTGCTGCCTGAATTAGCGAAAAGCTCAAGTACCTGCGGTTTTACAACAAAAGCCGCCATAGCAGCAGATTTGGTCTGATACAAAGTGACTTCGCCCGCCCGGTGGTGGCGCATGCCTTTAATCACAGCACTCGGGAGGCAGAGGCAGGCAGATCTTTGTGAGTTCAAGGCTAGCCTGGTCTACAAGAGCTAGTTCCAGGACAGGCTCCAAAGCCACAGAGAAACCCTGTCTAAAAAACAAAACAAAACAAAACAAAAAACAAAGTGACCCCTTCCACAACCACTCTAACTCCTCAGGCAGAACAACAATAACTTGAGGTTTTGAGTTGTTTCAGACGGGCTCTGGCCTCTGCCACGTGGACTCAAGTGCATTTCTTTCGCCATCACTGGCAGGAACCGGTCATTGCAGGTAAAAAAATTTTCTTTTATAAATAAAATGTCTGAATACGTTACCATTCAGGACTTTAACAGTTTTTTTTGATTATACCATGTGGGAGATTTTACAAGAGGTGTTTATCACCCCACATCTATGGATCCTTCTGGGATTCGTAGTTTTCCTTGGCACTATATGGTTTGATAATAGAATATGATAGTCTTTACGAGACGAATCTAGGATTCTTAAGGCAGAGATTGAACGCTTAAAAACAATTGAGAATGACAACAATCTTCTCAAGAATCAGTTTGAAGTTCTCCAGGAAGAGAACAGATCTTTGTTTAACATGACTCGATCAACTGAGCAAAATTTGGAAAAGGTACAGGCTGATATTAAGGAGAAATTCATTACTATGGAAGAGGGAACAGCTGATTTGGATCGTAAGCTTCAGTCCCTTTCTGTAGGAACTGAAACGTTA
>NW_004949749.1:0-1204 GCF_000317375.1 Microtus ochrogaster
TCCTCCAGGAAGAGGGACAGGCTTATCTCATGATTAGAAAGTCAGAGGACTCCAGCTTGGCTCCTGGGGAAACAAAATATGCTTGCAGTACCCACATTGACCCACTGAGAGCCTGGATCTGCTGTTTTGGAGCTCATCTCTGGGGTCCTTGTGTTGCAGGCCTCCACCTCCACACTGTTTAAAGCAGAAGCAGAAACTCATCTAGCCAGATGGATTCCTGGCCATTCACAGGTGTCTCTGTGCCATTAGGCGAACAGAGAACAGGAAATAGAGACTCTTGAGTTTAACAGCTTTATTTTAAAAAGAAAAAAAAGAAAGGAAAAAAAAAAAGAAAAACAACAAAAAACTGTTCCTCCTTCCCTCTCCCCACCCTCCTTCCTTTTTCTTCTTTTATGCATTAGAGAAAGCCTTTCTAGTAGGAACGGGCCAGGCCCCAGATGAGACAATATCACCTCCTGGTTTAGGGCTGCTCGCCTCTGGCCAGGTTTTGATGCCACCCTGGCAGTTATTAGCAGGGACTGGTATCCCTGGTAGAGTCTTCTGACTGAAAATATGACTTAGGGAAGGAAGAGCAGCAGAGGTTTAATTTCACGAGACAGGATCTGGTGACTGAGATGGCAGACATCAGGATTGCTCTAGGTGAAGGACAACAGAGACTCAAGCAGTAGGAAAACGTTCTGGGATGAGAAGGGTTAAAAGAGGAGTTTGGAATGTGGGGGTGTGAGAGACTAAAGAGTTAGGGCCACAGCTGTGGGCATCAGAAACTGAGACACTAATTGCTTTGAGGGAAATGTAGTAGGAAACAGAATATTCCTATTTTGTGGGGCAGCAAACCAGTGGCCCACGCTGTCTGGCAGAGAGTCTATAAAGCAGTGGTTCTCAACTTTCCCAATGCTGTGACCCTTTAATACAGCTCCTGATGTTGTGGGGACCCCAACCATACAATTATTTTGTTGCTACTTCATAACTGTAAATTTGCTACTGTTATCAATCGTAATGTAAATATATCTGTTATGTGACCCACAGGTTGACAGCCACAGTTATAGACTGTCTCTCCTTAGCTAAGGTCTACTCAGGTTAATGAAACTGACTCATAGATGTATGTCTAACCACTTAGGTCTTTGCTAACTTTGTTAAGCTTCAGCTATTTACATAAACTGAGTCATACAAGAAACTGTAAAAGTACACTATGAAAGAATCAGAA
>NW_004949749.1:5394-6613 GCF_000317375.1 Microtus ochrogaster
TCTTGGGTGAGTTAACCTCCCACCACCACAAACAAGCACACACGCACTTGTTTGAAGGCATTTGCAAGTCGCACAGCTAGGTGTACACTTACTGAAGAGATGGTAAGAAGCAGGTAAGAGAGCAATACTGTAGTGTGTAGGTAAGCACACAGGTTGCTCTCCAGCACAACACACAGAATTCTGCTCTTAGACCACAACTGTCTTCACTGTTCGCAACACTGGTATTACCTTTAGGAACTCAGTCTTGCAGTTTCTCATCTTCAAATTTAAAAATATTAATTTTCTTGACCATATTTGGTTTGGTCTAAAAGTGTTCTCAAATGTCTTGGGGAAACAGATAGGGGAGTGGGTGGAAGTGCTAAGACACTCGGGGTTTAATACCACACCAAGACTATGTTCAGTACAAATCAAAATTACCACAGAAGTTTTTTCTTTTTGGGGGGGTGGTACAGTGTGCAGGGTAGGAAGGTAGTGCTAATGAGTGAACTCTGGGCCTTCAAAATGCTAGGTAGATACTTTACCAAGCCATAGCCCACCCTCTTATTTCAGGCCTTTCTAACAGGGCACATTACTGAGTATACATTTGCCAATTAGTTTGGTGAACTATGCAGGATATAAAAGAAATATCATTATTTAGGTTCTGTTTGGAAAGATAGCCACATGTAGAGTTTACAGATGGGGGAAGCTCGAGAGGCTAAGGCTTGCTGTGCAGCTCTGTTCCCTGGAGCTGCTTCTCACACAGCCCTGCTACTGTTTGCTCTTGAGTGTTCTCAGTCTGCTCTCTCCATCTCTGTCTCTATCCATCTGTGGAGGCCCAAAATGTGAGCCTAATCTCCACCTTGCCTGATGGTCAGAGAGGTTGGAGGTTGACAAGCATAGTTGCAAGTCCCAACTCAGGAGGTGCTTCTTGGTTCTTTTGACATTAAGATAACTCCATTCAATCCTGACAGATGGTCAGCATATGCAAACCTACTTCGGTTCTTTCTTTTGTAACTATGAGGTCACCTGGGGAGGGGTGGCTTTCAGCATACAAGATCTAGAGCAGCTTAGCTACCTAGACAATAGAATACTAATGATTTGATGTCTCAGAGTGATGAAGCAATTGACTGCGTGAGTTAAAGTCTTTTGTCACTTCCCCTCCACCCCACCCTGCATGCCCCATTTACATTGGGTATAAAAGCTGTGGAATACTGGCTTTGGGGGAGCCTAGGCAGTTTGG
>NW_004949749.1:7283-9012 GCF_000317375.1 Microtus ochrogaster
CAGATGTGAGCTCCCAATTTCTTACTCCCATTGCCATGTCACACTTTCCCGCCATGACAGACACGGTGTCCCTCTGGAAGCATAAGCCAAAACAAGCCCTTTTATACATTGCTTTTGGTCATGGTGTTTGTGTCACTGCAAAGGAATGTGACTAACACACGCGGGAGGAATGAGAAGGGCGGGTTTGCGAAGGTAGAGAAATGGAAATGTCAAATGCTCCGCGCACAGGGGACATGTCAACTATTCTGAAAGGAAGCTGTGAACAGAGATCCCTATGAAGGCAGAGGAAAGAGAAAATGTTTGATTAGACATGAGAAGTTATAAATTATAAGTCTGCCAGTTGGGAAAGGTAAATGTTTGCTGAAGATTACAGGCATGGAAAAGATACGTCATCAAGTCTAAAGTAATCAAAAAACCCAATTTCATATGACAGCCTTACTCAATTTTAATAAAGCTACAGCATCAACAACTATGAACCACAATCCAATCTGTCTCCATGGCGCAGAGGGAAATGACAAACGTCTTTAGCATGGCTTCCAGTGAAGCAAGCCTGAGTTAATAACTCCCAAAGTAAGCAGACACAGACTTGGCTTAGTAACGAGCCTGATCTACACATTCATTTCCACATGCTGGAGAAACTTCCTAGTAATCAAACATGCATCCAACTGTTCTACGGACACGTGTCCATAAGAAGGGTCATAAAAGGCTTATTTTAATTAATGACTAATTTTTAGTTTTATTGACATAGTAGTTGCTTGTAATTTTGAAAGAAGACTGGATCTTACACTGAAAAGCAATGGCTTCCCATCCCTTCTGCACCCCCAAAGTCACCACTTCAACTTACAGCTTCAGTTTGTCAGATCTTTGTGTCTATGGACACACAGCAGTTCTGGACACCACCTGTTCATCCCCTTCTCGGGTAGAGGGCACGGTGTCCCTTTTTCATTCTCTAAGAATGGTCACATCAATTTCATTAAAGCAGTATTTAGTGTTTATATAGAACTGATCACTTGTACATTCTTTTTTCAATTCTGTATTTGTTTGCTGTGATTTTAGACAGGGTCTCACTATATAGGCCCAGCTGACCTGGAAATCAGGCTGGCCTGGAACCCACATAGATCCACCTGCCTCTGCCTCCCAAATCCTGAGACTAAAGGCATATGTGCCCAGTTTATCTGCCATGTGTATAGCTAACTAAACTGCCCCGATCCTGTGCTAGCCTCTCAGGATAGTTTTCCTCTGTTAAGCAACTGGGATAAAACTGCACCTTCTCAGCCCATGCTCCCAGTCCAGAACCTTCTACCTCCTTGCTCCAACCTGCTTGATTCTCTGTCCATTCTGGTTTTGGTGTTTTGTTTCTGTTTGCGGATTTCTCCGTCTCCTTAGTTGTCTCGGCTTCTCCACGTTCCTCATTCTCACTACACTCCTGGTGACCACAGCTCCACATTTCCTACTGGAGGACTCCTTGAATGGCTGAGTCTGTATTGGGGGAGTATTAAAAAGCTAACAGGAAGCTCTCACATGGACAGAGCTTGTAGAAAGGTCCTCCCACCACCGGACCAGCCAGATAGGAAGCTTCAGGGTCCTCTTTCTGGAGAGAGCAGTTAACCAGAGACCAAAGTACAACAAGGGAGAGCAGTGTAAAGACCAGGGTCAGGCAAGTCACGGGCACAGGGAAGGAAAAGGTTCTGAAACGTAACAGGTGAGCAAAGATGGGAAACAGCCTCTG
>NW_004949749.1:10897-11609 GCF_000317375.1 Microtus ochrogaster
TTGAGAATAAACAGCAGGATGCTTGAGTCTGCAGGTGTGTGTCTTCTCGGGTTCATATGATGAAATCCCATCCAGGTGATGGTGCTGGAAGTGGGGCCTTTGGGGAGTGACTGAGGCATAGCGGAGGAGCCTTTATTAGATGTGACATATTAGTGACTTATATAAGAGCTCAGATAGACCAGGTCTCATCATATACCGAATCTGCTGCCCCTTGGCCTCAGACTTGCCAGCCTCTAGAACTGTAAGCAACAAACTTCTTTTATTGACAAGCTAATTAGTTTACTATAGCCACCCAAACAGAGCAAGGCGGACTGCGGAACACAGTGAGCTGCTCTACCAACAGGGTTAGAACTCGGGCTAGAGTGACCAAGAGAAGTGCTGGCTAACTGGAGTCTAGGGATTTTGTTCTTCTTGGTTTTATTGAGGCACAGTCTCATAAAGTCCGGGCTGGCCCTGAACTCCTGACCTTCCTGCTGGGATTACAGGCATTCAGCACTCCAGCTTTGATTTGTGGGTTTTGGGGTTTTTGTTTTTTTTTTTTTTGTTTTGTTGCTTTTTTAAAATCACCATCATCCTTCCTACCACACTCTGTAGATGTTTTTCATAAACTTTTTAAAGAGAGAAAGCTATTTCATTCAAAATATTAAGCAAATTAGGATGGAACCAAGCCAGTGACCTTGGGATGCTTTGTGCCTGTATCACTAGACAGACG
>NW_004949750.1:0-483 GCF_000317375.1 Microtus ochrogaster
AAATAAAAAAAGAAAGAAAGCCAGAAAGAAAGGAAAGAAAGAAAGAAAGATAGAAAGAAAGAAAGGAAGAAAGAAAGAAAGGGTTTCTTTGTGTATCTTGGGTTGTCCTAAAACTCACTCTGTAAATCAGGCCATCCTTGAATTCACAGAGATGTGTGTGTGTGCTGTGAGTAAAGGCATGCACCCATCCCCACACATCACAGCCCGGTTGAGACTCCAATTTCTTGTTAGCTAGCTCTGGGTGTCCTGGGATGTTAGTAAGTGACAATGGCTCTGTGTGTTGAATCTCTGAATCCAAACTATGTTGTACCCTTCAATGACATGAGTCTGAAGCATCAAGCACCCACCCCTACCTATACTCTCTGAGGTCTCTGAAGTCACGGTGCATCTTCTATAGGTCCGAATAAGGCTTAGAAAGCTTTTCCCTGTTTCACCTTGTGCAGAGGGAAACCAGGTAACTTCTGAGAGACATGCACCACCTTC
>NW_004949750.1:7728-9119 GCF_000317375.1 Microtus ochrogaster
CTATAGGTCCGAATAAGGCTTAGAAAGCTTTTCCCTGGTTCAGCTTGTGCAGAGGGAAACCAGGTAACTTCTGAGAGACATGTACCACCTTTCTACAGAAAGAAGGGAAAACTGACTGACTGACTAATACCCAGATTGTGATTCAAGTTGGCCATGTTCCCTTTTCCGCAGCATGTGCACTATGGCTCTAGATCAAGGAATCAGTTTGTGTGTGTGTGTGTGTGTGTGTCTGTGTGTGTGCGCGCGTGCGCATGCTATTGTGCTATCTAGGAGAAGCACCACAGCAGTTGCATACTGATTGAGAAATTTGATTTTCTAAGAAATGATTTTTCATATCTGTGAGTGGTATCTCCATAGCCATTAATCTTTCCTTAACTTGAGTATAGGAATGAATGATCCCTCCCTCCCTCTTCATGGGAATGAGCCCTCTTGCATTGAGGGCTCCCCAGGGTGAACCCCAGTTCTCAGCATCTCCAGCCCAACCTGTCACGAGCTGACCACATATTTATAAGCTTGGGATATATTCTGCTGACATTTTGGGATAATGAATTTCATCAATTATGGGACTAACTTTGTTCAGACAGGACACTCACTCACAATCTCTCCTCATCACACGCACATAGTGTAACAACTTTGTGGTTCCTCCATAATGTGCTTATTTCTGTCAGGGAACTGACCAGCCATCACTATCTTTCCTTGTTTTTCAGTTTGTTCTTATATTCTCTCTCCCCCCCGGCCTTTAAAAAAATTATTATGTGTATTAGTGTTTTTGCCATGGCTCCTAGGCTCCTGGATTACAGACAGCTTTGAACTGCCATGTAGATGCTGGGAATTGAACCTAAACTATTTCTTCAGCCCGACATGGAGCATCTCTCTATATAGCCCTGCCTGGGAAACTTTCAAAGTTCAATCTGGCCCCTGAGTAAAGGTGCTATGCTTCCTTTTATTGTAACTTTAGTGTTTTTGTTTTGTGTGTGTGTGTTTGTGTGTGTGTGTGTTTGAGAGAGAGAGAGAGATTCATTATGAAACCAAAATTCAGTCAACAACAGCAAACTTTGTATTTATTTGTTCATCCATTCATGTATTTGCTTACTTACTTCCTTAACTTATTTATTTACAGTGGAAGACTTAATTCAGTAAGAATGATCAGAATGGTAGTGAAAAGACTAAGATATCACAATGACTTTCCCTTGCTTGAGGGAGCTTTCTGGTAAGGTGTGAAAGCACAGTTTCAAGTCCTTTTCCATGGTCTGGCATTTCTTAGGTAAGCAAGCGTCTCCATTCAATCCCTTTGAGGAACTCTTTGGGCCTGACATTAGCATCTGACTGTTGCCTATTGTCAAGGCCAATGGGACACTCCTCAGCCCCTCCCTGCTCTGACCTGACCTGAC
>NW_004949750.1:10961-11563 GCF_000317375.1 Microtus ochrogaster
TGACACCCTGGTCTCCATTTCAGCCTGAGAGCTCTTTAAGAGCCAATGGATGAGAGAGTGAGTGGGAATGTTGCGGGAGGTCCTTCCGGTCCTCCAGCCTATAGCTGCTGAGATACCAGCCCATTGGGGCATGGTCTCTCTCCCTTTAAAAAAGTGGCCACTTCCTTCTCTCTCCTCTTCATTTCTTGCTCCACCGGCTACTAGACTCCCTTCCTGGTTTTGCAGAGTGCTGACACTGATCTGTAAGTTTTTTCCCCTTTAAATAAATACTACCATATTAATCAAAATTCCAAACTGCTGTGGCATTGTTTGTGACTTACTCCTTCAATTGGCGCCCAACTTTTGGTTGGTTTTAGGACCTCTCCTTCCCCTGCTCGGCTGCAGGCCGCGAGTTCGGCTTGGCGCAAGCCGCAGCCTGTGCCTGGTGGCGCGTGGCCTTGTGACCTATGTCTTGTGCGTGGAGACAGCAGCTTAATATAAATCATCACGCACTGGCTTTTATTGCTGCAGTTCTTTATATTTTGTCTTTAGACACCTCAGATTGACTCCCAGTCCCCACGCACCCTATCGTCTGCCTCCCCACGTGGATTTAAACTCCATAG
>NW_004949751.1:0-792 GCF_000317375.1 Microtus ochrogaster
TTTAGATATTATGTAGCTATGTAACCTTAAATTTGGGATCCTTCTACAGGGGTCTCCTGAGTGCTGAGGTTACAGGCATACCCCACTGTACTGATTTTTTTGTTTGTAAAGTTAACACAAACTACAGACACTTGGGAATGGAGAATCTCAACTAAGGAGTTGCTTCCATCCAACGAGCCTGTTTACATCTGTTTGGCATTGTCTTGATTGAGGATTAAAGTAAAAGGGTTCAATTTTTTGTGGGCTGTGCCAACCCTGAGCATATACATCTGGGTTGTTTAAGAAAGGTAGCCAAGCAAGCCATGGTGATCAAACCAGTAAGCAGCATTCCTATGTGGTTCCTTTTTAAGTTTCTGCTTCCATGTTCCTTGACTGAGTACCTTTCCTGACTTTTCTTAATGATAGAATATGATGATGTGAAAGTGTAAACAAAAAAAAAAAAACCTTTTCTTTCTTTTTTTTTTAACTTAAAGTTGTTTTTGGTCTTGTTATTTCATCTCAGCAACTGAAGGCAAACAAAGACAATGACCATACCTGGCTAAAGATATTTCTTAGAACATCCCCATACATTGTTATTCAGACATTTCAATCATCATAATAGGTTCTCCTGTTTTCTCATTTTCTTCTTTTAAGATTATGATATAATTACATAATATCTTCCATTCCTTCCTCCTTTCCAAGCCTTGAAATATATACCTCATTGTGGCCTCTCAAATCCAATGCCTACTTTTTTTCATTAATTGTTATTATAGGCACATATATATATATATATATATATATATATGTATGTAT
>NW_004949751.1:7477-11547 GCF_000317375.1 Microtus ochrogaster
ATGGCCTGCAAGTTCCCTCATCAATGACTGCAAGACCCCAGGTGTTCTGACAGAGTTGATGTCAGGTTCACCTTAAACATTAATAGTTTCCTGTGGTGAGTAAATGATATTTTATTAATTCTCTGAGAGTTTCATGCATGGTATTTTTCATTTAGATATTATGTAGCTATGTAACCTTAAATTTGGGATCCTTCTACAGGGGTCTCCTGAGTGCTGAGGTTACAGGCATACCCCACTGTACTGATCTTTTTGTTTGTAAAATTAACACAAATTACAGACACTTGGGAATGGAGAATCTCAACTAAGGAGTTGCTTCCATCCAACTAGCCTGTATACATCTGTTTGGCATTGTCTTGATTGATGATTAAAGTAAAAGGGTCCAATTTTTTGTGGGCTGTGCCAACCCTGAGCATATACATCTGGGTTGTTTAAGAAAGGTAGCTAAGCACGCCATGGCGATCAAACCAGTAAGCAGCATTCCTATGTGGTCCCTTTTTAAGTTTCTGCTTCCATGTTCCTTGACTGAGTACCTTTCCTGACTTTTCTTAATGATAGAATATGATGATGTGGAAGTGTAAACAAAAAAAAAACCCCTTTTCTTTCTTTCTTTTTTTTAACTTAAAGTTGTTTTTGGTCTTGTTATTTCATCTCAGCAACCGAAGGCAAACTAAGACAATGACCATACCTGGCTAAAGATATTTCTTAGAACATCCCCATACATTGTTATTCAGACATTTCAATCATTATAATAGGTTCCCCTGTTTTCTCATTTTCTTCTTTTAAGATTATGATATAATTACATAATATCTTCCATTCTCTCCTCCTTTCCAAGACTTGAAATATATACCTCATTGCTGCCTTTCAAATCCAATGCCTACTTTTTTCATTAATTGTTATTATATGCATATATATATATATATATACATACATACATACACACACACAGATGTATTATATCCCTACATACAACCTGCTCAGTTTGTATAATGCAAACCTATGTATATTTTCCAGGCCGAGAATCTGGTATTGAATCAGTAGTTCAAGAGTTCCCAGGTGATGTAAATGAGCAATGCTGGTGTCCAGGCTAAAATTCTTATTTCTCCTTCTATTCTCCTGCTATCTAACCATGCTACCTCACCACACCCAGATTACATTAGATTGCATCAAGTCCATATCTACATAATAACTTTGTTTTAGTTGCTTTTTATGGAGTGTTCTGGCATTGGCTACTTCATCTTTACATTCCTTAATCTCTTGCGGACAGCTGTGACTGGCTCTTTTAAATTTGGCCTGCTCTAACAGGACATTTTGTATGTATATCTAATTTAAGAACACAGAGCATTTGTATTATTCTTCATCCCTTCAAACTGTAGTGTTTTTTGTTTGTTTGTTTCTGGCATTGATTGGAAATCCCCATACTGTCATATTTTTTTCTTCCTTACTGTTTTACAACCTACCGTGAGGCTATTCAGCATGGCCCCCTTTTATAGTATTTATAGATACATCTTATGTGTCTAAAATCATGCCTGGTCCATGACAATATTTTCTTACTAGTCAGTACATGAACGAGGGAGTGACTAAATGGGACGTCAGCTGAAGAAAAACTATGCATAGGAAAATCTTTCTTCACCATGAATTATTGGTCATTAAATCGTAATGTTTGCCTTATGTTATAGAATACATTTGATCTTCTTTCTTCTTAACAGTATTTTTTCCTCCCCTCAAGCTTTCTTTTAAGACAGTAACTGGAAAAGGCTCTGGATCAAAGATTATGCAGCACATGTGCCAATGACCAAAACAATTTTCTATCAGAAAATCCAATCACAGCTTCTTTAATCAGGACATAAATCTTTCAGACACACATCACGGACTATACCACATCAGACCAGGGCTGCCATTTCTTTTTTACTTTTTGCTGTCCCCCCATCCATTTTGCAATTACAACCTATCAGTGGAAGAGGAACAGCGCTGACTAGCAGAGAGAAAGCAATACCCTGAAATAGCAGTTTTAAACATGATGAACTTGGTACTTTTAGTTTATCTCAGTCTGCAATTTCAACTCTCATGGGATGCGGTGAAATGGAATCAGGCAATGCCGATCAATAACCTGAATTTCTGTTGCAAAGGGTATGGTACAAAGTAAACATTAAGACCCAGAGGTTGTCTTTGTTCTTTTTTTTTTCAGCAAGCCCCTCATTTCTCCCACGATTATAAATTTTAAGAATAATGGTGACTGTTGATTATATTCTTGGCATTCTCTGTTTTTGTATAATCTGAGAAGAGTATTACATAAGAGGCTGAGTTTCCTCTGATCAACCATATCATCAATTTCGTAGACTTGTCAGAGAAAGTCTGTTTAATAGACGGCCTAATTTAGCTAGAGACATAGCCAGGATGATGAAAGAAGGCACAGAGACAGTTTGATTTGATGAGAACAAGTGTGTTCATGTCTATTAGTTATGAGAATTTTATAGGAAATGTCTAATTTTCACTTTGTATTACTTTTTGAAAGTTTAATGTTTTAGCATGGACAAAATGCATGACCTGAAAAATAGATCACTATATCACAGAAGTACACACACACACACACACACACACACACACACACACACACACACACAACAAGAGGAAGGAAGGATGATATTAAAACATGACTGCACTAAATGTTTTACTTGGGTGTTTTTTGAAATAACAACAGTTTTAGTTCTTCTCATGCTTTCTTCACAAATTGAAAGCAGTTAACAAGTGCCCAAAACATTACACAGGCTCTGTGAAGGCAGCAGAAGTTGTGTTCTTTTTTATTGTTCAAGCAAAGTCACGTAGCAGTCTTTATTATGCAAAGCATTTCTGATGGACAAATTAGGTTCATTTAAAAATAAGCAGCAGTTTTTATGGACTAATTTAAGTTTTATGGAACAGAATTGTATTTGTCATTGACTTAAAATATTTACCATATGAAAATCAGAATGATTAAGTTAAAATTATTTGGATAATTATAATATGCCATGGGCTGGTTCGATGACTGGGAGGTCAAAGGCTTTTTGTTTGTTTGTTTGTTCTTTGTTTTTTTTTTTTTTTTTTTTGACTTGCTGCCAAACCATGACCTGATTTCCCTCCCTAGGATACACCTGGTGGAAGAGAAGACACAATTCCAACAAGTTGTTTTCTGACTTCCACACACGCATTGTGGTATGTAATGTCTCTCTCCCTGCACTAAAGGAATAAATGTAATAAAAACAATTTGTCTAGCGTAATGCTATGCCAAACACTTTCTGAAGTTCTACATATATTTGTGCTGTCTAATCATTACAAAAAACATTTGAAGTTGCAGATTCATGTAGCTAGAACACAAACATCACTGGGTTTATAATGACTGTTGGTAAGTGATCCCTTAATCTATTCCTTATGTTAAATTTCCTACATATTAATTCTCTGTATGCCCCATATACTTAATTGACTATAGATAGTTTCTGTAATTAATTAGCTGAATAAAACAAGATTAAGAGGAAGTCAAATATTATAGACAGGTATGCCTAACATCTCCTATTATCTCTAATCTCCACAGGGAAGTTTATCATATCTATCAAATCTAGACAATTTCTATTTTCCAGGAAAATATCAAATATGGCTGCATTTTGACATTTTACATAACATGTTCTTTAATAATTATGTGTTTTAATTTTTATATACGAGCATTTTGTAAGCATGTATATGTAGCTGGAGGGTTTTCTGTATCCTACTGGCCCTGCGGACACATAAAATAATCACTCAGAGGCTTAATATTAATTGTAATTGTTTGCCTGATAGCTCAGGCCAATTACTAACTAACTCTTACAACCACACTAACCCATTTTTATTAGTCTATATTTTATCACGAGGCTCATGGCTTGTTACCTCACATCTTGCTTCCACAGTGGCTACAGGCATCTCTCTCAACTCTGCCTTCTTTCTTGTTGTATTCAGTTTGGCCTCCCACCTAGCTATATTCTACCCTGCTATAGGTCAAAGAAGTTTTATTCATCAATCAATAAAAACAACACATAGTCACAGCATACAGAAGGACATCCCAT
>NW_004949752.1:0-701 GCF_000317375.1 Microtus ochrogaster
TTCTGAAGTCCAGCAGCAGCTCTGCAGCACTAACCAAGAAGTTAGTGAGTTAGAGAAGCTGAAAGAAGAGCGAGAGCAAAGACTGGCCATTGAGAACGCACCCTCCTTGGCCAAGGAGCAGAAGGGAAGGGAAGGTGTGGGAGGTGCTTTCTGCTCACTTCTTACATTCCCTGACCTTGCTCCTGCATGTGTGTGAGTCCAGGCTCAGGGTGAGTTAAGATCTTAATCTCCCCTTGACTTGATATGGTCCAAGAGCAACTTGAGAGTCATCACCAAGAAGCAGGGTACTTGTGGAGTTTCAGAAGCCTGTGCTTTCTATGGCAGTAGCTCGTAGGGGTTAGAAACATATTTCCCATCCATATAACACAAGGAAGCTTATATAAGGTGTCTTACTTCATCCCAGCAATAACTATGTGAGGTGCATTTTGGGTTCTTGTGTGTGCGCATGTTGGTGGCAGGGGGCAAGGTCAGAGAACAATGTTGGGTGTCTTGGTGTAACCCTTTCTAACATTGTCCCCTGAGACAGAGTCTCTCATTGAACCTGGCACTTGCCATTTTTCAGTGACCAGGGGTCATTAGCCATCCTCCTGCCTCTGTCTTCTCCCTAGCCCTGTGAAGGCGTAAGTCACAAACAATGCCACAGCAGTTTGGAATTATGATTAATAGGGTAGTATTTATTTAAAGGGGAAAAAACTTACAGA
>NW_004949752.1:4281-5908 GCF_000317375.1 Microtus ochrogaster
AGATTTGTAGTTTTTAGAACAGCCTTCCCACTTCCATCCCCTCCGTATCTCCTTGGAAAGTTCCCATAACAACAGAGGTGGCTATGAGGACAGGTAGGAACTCAAGGCCTGGTGCATCCTGTTTTCTGGATGTCCCTCCCCTGGGGCTGGGGCATGTGTGGGGGTCCTGAAGCCACTCAGGAGCCGGAGCATCACAACTTCTAGCCTCAAGAACCCCTGAGCTACGGCTCCTGGTTGTAAGTTATTCTGTCTTCAATGCCATTGTCACTGGCTCTGCAAACAGGGCTGAGACAATGGGAAGAGAAGACGAAACTCCTGATCCAGACCTGAGAGCAGTGGTCATGAGTGACACCACTGTGCCTATGCCCCCCCTTGCTAGCCGCCGGCTTTCTCATTGCTGACATCATGTCTTCCCTTCTGTGCTCATCACCTGAAGAGAGAGACTGATGGGCTCACCGATTCCATTTTAGTCACAACCTCCCAAGGACTTCCCTGAACTATTGTAAAATAATAAAGTGTTATTTTTGGAATGAAGATTTGTGTGAGGTTATCTGTCAGCCCAGTTGTTACGTACCTGTGTCTGCTCTCTGGAGAGTGGAGGAGGGATGGTTTCCAGAGTCCTAGATTCTTGAAAATCCTCCCTTCTCAATGATCAGCCTCACAGGGTTGTGAGCATCCTTCTAGCCTCACCTGCTGGAGCCAAAGCAGATGAGGTGAGAAGAAATCCATCCTGAGACTGAGTTAAAGGAGCAGAGTTGCCGGGGTGAAGTCCTGAAGCCTTGTGTATTGTCTGCAGTTCTTCCATTGATCTTCATGCTACCAATCAATTCTTTCCTCTTCATTGACAGCAAATGAGAAAACCCAGCAAGGCCGCTTCTGAGCAGGGAAGGATCCATCTGGAGAGACTTCAAATCGCTTCACTATTCTCTCTTTCACACCTCTCACTTGATGTACAGGAACTAACTTTCCAGCTCGCATATCATCGACATAAAAAAACTTGCTCTGCACACTTGTGCCTAAAAGCTCTTCATTAGCACCGAAACAAGCCTTAAAGATTGGAAACTTCCTTGTTGTTCACCTTGTGAGCTCAACAACCTCAGCAGCAGCAGCACCAGGCAGTTCTGCTGCCAAAGCTGGCTGGTCCTCCTCCTTCTCTTCCCCCTCCTCTGCCTCCCCCCCTCTTCCCCTTCCTCCTTCTCCTCTTCCTCCTCCACTGCCACTGTGGGGACCGCACTAGGGGCCGCCCTCTGCTGCCCAGCCTGTGTCGCCTTTTGGGAGGAACCGCCGGCTTTTGGGGGGGCAGTGGCACAGCTTTTGGGTCTGGCTTGCCTCCCTGGCATCTTACTGAGGGAAATGCCAGCCCAATCCTGCAGAAGGTGTTGTCAAATACTGCAAGCTGTGAACGCAGTGAACAGTCCCAGCACGTTGACAGAGGTTGCTCAATGTTGCCTATATATACAATAACTTCCCTCCAGATGTGGGGGGACTCCAACCACTCTGATTTATCTTAAATAACCCCCACTCCCTTCTCTTCTGAGAAGTCTCCCTAGAACTTCTATCTGCTTTGTTTCAGCTCTCATTTTCTTCTAAGAATGGTGAGAAACATTCGATTGCTTGTGTAGTTGGC
>NW_004949752.1:7483-7981 GCF_000317375.1 Microtus ochrogaster
AATATTCTTGTTCCCTCCCCCAAAAAATGTACCCCTCTTTTCATGAAAATAAATCAGTTTGGTTAGAGCTTGAGTAAACAGTGTCACAACACAACCTCTGATACATTCATTCATGTACTTAATGTATAAATATATAGTATATCCTCTAGAACAATAGCATCTCACACGCATTGTCTTTTCATGCTGACTTCACACTCAGTCTCCATACTGCAAGAATAGGACCATAGAGCCTTTCAAAAGAATGTTAAAAGGAAGAAGTTAAGAGTGTATTTTTAGATATAATATTATGGGTATAGCATTTCAAAAAATATAAAAATTTATCATTGGACATGTCAGTTATCAGCTGTTTGGTTAAGATAAAATTATACATATTTTTCTTTTCAGTAATTTGCTGGTAGTTTATGAGGAAGTTGGCATGAATACAAGACTATTTAAACTCAAAAATCTGTCTGGAGGCATCACAATCCCTGACTTCAAACTCTACTACAGAGCTACAGT
>NW_004949752.1:10940-11522 GCF_000317375.1 Microtus ochrogaster
GCTGATGAGGGAGGGGGACTTGATTGGGGGAGGGGGAGGGAAATGGGAGGCAGATGATGGGGAAGAGACAGAAATCTTAAAAAAATAAATTAATTAAAAAATAAACAAAATAAAAAATAAAAAGCTCAAAAAAATTAAATTATATTAGAAGTTGACAAGATCGTCTGGCAAAAGTTGGGAGCAGGGGGGGTGGGGTGGATTTGGGGCAAGGGGAGATGGGGAGACAGAAGGGAGAAGGGGAGGATTGGGGAGAGCTTGGGAGAATGGGATAATTGAGATGGAAGATGGGCAGATATGTGAAGGCGTAAGTCGCAAACAATACCATACCAGTTTGGAATTATGATTAATAGGGTGATATTTATTTAAAGGGGAAAAAACTTACAGATAACCGTCCAAGACAATAGCCCTCTGTGCAATCAGGAAGGAGTCTAGTCGCCTGAAAGGGAGCAGGAAGCAAAGAGGAGCAAGAAGGGAAGTAGCTGCTTTTTTAAAGGGAGAGAGACCATGCCCCAGTGGGCTGGTATCTCAGCAGCTACAGGCTGGAGGAGCAGAAGGACCTCCCACAACAGATATGGGAGCGGG
>NW_004949753.1:0-3309 GCF_000317375.1 Microtus ochrogaster
TTATTTATTTATTTGTTTATTTTACTACTGGTCATGGTTCATGTTTTCCTGCTCAACCTGTTATTCCACAGTAATGACAGTTTATGAGTTCCTTATTTTTACTGGCCTATTCCTTATTTTGACCTGGTGAAATACGAGAAATTAGTATCTTCCTTTAAGGGACCATAATTACATAGGCACACTCAAATAATGCAATGTTACTGAAAATTACTATAATAGTGCAAACCCTTGGTAAAAGTTATGAAAATATAAAAAGATAGAAATCATTAAATTTTGTTTCACTTCAAAACCAGGCTATCATAATGGGTTTTATTGTTCTGAAATGACATTGTTTTCCTTTTCACCAGATAGTTGTGGTCACTGATCTACATGTTTTGTTAATCAACATTCCTGAGCATTGGTCCACTCACTTAACAAAAACAAAACCCAAACTATACGACAGCAGTAACAAAAACACTATAGAAAATTCCCTAGGCAGCTGTGAATATTAACTAAGACATGAAATAAAATGTACTCAATCAAAAGATGACAGAAAATAGTGCTTTATAAAAGCATTGTATTGTGGAGGAAATTCTCATCAGATTTGTAGGTTTTGTTAGAATAATTATGATTACCCTTTTATATATTCTGAAGTCAAATACAGGTAAACACAGACAACATAAAACATTGCCTACAACATATGCTTTCAGAATAATTAGGAAATAGAGAATATCGTAGACTTCAAATTATTTCTAGGTAGTAAAAAATAAAACAGATAAGTGTAACTATTGGAGAGATTTCTTAAAATACTAATTTTGTAAAAATCTTATTATAGTTTTATATTAGTATCAGAGAAAACTTCAATGTAAGCTTATCAAAACTCTATAATCCTACAAGTCAAATGGTGTAAAATATTTTTATTATCAAGAATCAACACACTCATATGTATACTCCAACAAATTATTTTCTACCCAGATTTGTAAAATAATCTGTTGCTCAAGTTTATGAACTCAAGTCGCTCTGCAGAATCCAGAGCATTGGGTGTTACAGACAAACAACAGTCAAGCAAACCAAGAAAGGAGTACACAAATACCAGATTGTAAAAGATAAATTACATTTAGCATACACATGTGTCAAACAAATTATACTATAATAAAGTTCAGATTAATAGTAAATCAACACAAATGTACTCAGTAGCACAGGAAGGAACAGGATGAGAGATTACAATAAAGTTAATTTTGTCTTTATGTCGTTACAACATTTATACCTGTTAACAGGTACTATCACTTGCTTCTATAAAGTATTACTTTATGAACTAAATCCTTGAACGCTTGTTTGACTTGTTGATTTCTCAACGTGTAAATAAAAGGGTTCAACATGGGAGCAATTGAAGTATTGAGAACAGCCACCCCTTTGGTCAGCGATGCCCTTTCATTGGCAGAAGGTTTGACGTACATGAAGATGCAGCTTCCATACGAGATGGAGATGACAATCATGTGGGAGGAGCAGGTGGAGAAAGCCTTTTTCCTCTGGCTGGCAGATGGGAACCTCAGGATGGTGCTGATGATGCAGATGTATGACAAGATCACTAGTGCCAACGTGAACAGCAGAGTGACAAAGGCAAAATAAAAGCCAATCATCTCTAGACTCCTTGTGTCTGAGCATGACAGTTGTAAAATGGGGAAGTAGTCACAGGAGAAGTGATCGATGATGTTTGAGGCACAGAAATCTAACTTGAGGATAAGTATGACTAATGGGAAAATGATTAGAAATCCTGCCAGCCACGAGATGAGGACAAGAAGCGCACAGACTTTCTGACTCATGATGACAGTGTAATGCAGTGGCTTGCAGATGGCGACATAGCGATCATAAGACATAGCAGTTAGAAGAAAGAACTCAGACACTCCCATGGAGATGAAGAAAAATAACTGAGCCAAACAGCTGTTGTAGGAAATGCTCTTAACTTTAGTAATTATTGACCACAGAAATCTAGGAACAGAAACACTAGTGAACATAATTTCTAAGAATGAGAAATTCTGGAGGAAGAAATACATAGGAGTCTTTAGGCGAGAATCAAACAAAGTGAGGGTGATGATGGTTAGGTTTCCACACACACTTAATATGTAAGCAATGAATAAAAAGAAAAAAATTACAACCTGAAGCTCTGGGTCATCTGATATGCCCAACAGCACAAACTCTGTAATCATAGAGTGATTTTTCATACTGATTTACTGTTAACAGAATCTAGTGATATAAAAGAAATCAAAATATGAATTTAATATGGAAAAATTGAAGAGTTAAATATTCATATTGCTGCATGCAATGAGCTAAACAAATAGTAGTCCTTTTATAAAATTTTTATCAAATCTCTCTATTCCTACTGACACACAATTATATAAAATATATTATATATATAACACAAATATATAATATATACTAACTTGAAAAAACATGTATTTATGAATTTTGATTAAGGTCATCGTTCTTATTTTTACATGAAATATCTATGTTTGGTCAGAAGTTGTATATACTTTACCTTCAAAGCACAGATTCTTGCAATGTATCTCAACTCTATAATAATTTTTATGTTGATACATTGTTTTCAAATTTCCTATACTTTGTTTAATTATGGTTAATAAAAATGCTAATTTAAAATCTTATGCCATAATTCAAATTTCTATATTTTTTTGGTAGAAAATAGTCATATAACCCCATCTTTGGCATCATGGAAATACAGAGCTAAATGAGGTTTGCTTATCAAAAAAGTGCCGGCTAAGATCAAGTGCAACATCGGTTCTTATCAGGTTCTTAATCTATAGGAAAGAAAACACAAGTTAGAGAGATTAATTATAATGTAGACAGAGATAGGTAATGCACCTATGAGAGTATTTATGTCATTTTAATATTTTTTAATATGATCACTTTAAGCTTTTCCTTTAAAATTTTTCTGAATACATAAAATTTTAAGGTTTTTTTCCTCAAATCTCAAAGTATACTATTGCCTTTCTTTACAAAGACTGATAAGAATATATAACATTTTCTATAAGATTTACCTATCCAAACCACAAAACTTTACACTGTACAATCCTGACTTCAATCCCTTCTTTCTCTCCTTGTCCTTTGCAAAGATCATAGTGTCTGAGAATCTATGAATTACATTTTCAACCATATTCATCCTATGGGGCAACACATCAGATGCTAGATATTAAAGTTAATGATTGGTATTAACTCTTAAGATTTTTAACTTTTACTGTTTTATGTTTCTGGCTCTCAGCATTGTTTCTCTCTCTCTCTCTCTCTCTCTCTCTCTCTCTCTTTATATATATATAT
>NW_004949753.1:3424-9266 GCF_000317375.1 Microtus ochrogaster
TTTTAAATAAAAAAGCCTTCAGATATCAGAAAAATATGTATTTGTTCCAAAGTATGGAGCATATGCTTGGTATGTCCGTAGTATTCTTCAAATAAATTTTTGTGGTCCAGCTCATACTTGTCTCTATTACACAAAATATCTCATGTAGAAAAATCACAGGCTGGATTGCTTGTGAGATTTCTGACAGTCTCATACAAAGCGTATTTTTCTTTAACACTTTTTATTGTCTCACGGAAACAGAGACAGAACTATCTGACTCCCTGGAAGGCAAAACATTTCAAAGCGCCTTGGTTAAGTTAGCTTGATCCTGCACAAAGAGAGGAGAACTTTACCTTCTCTGGCCACTGTGGATTAATGAAGGGCAGGATGCAAGTGGAGGTAGTTCATAAGATGCTGTGACATCACAGCACGTCATTCCGGAAAGCCAAACAAGATAAGGAGACAGTGGAAAAACTGTACCAATCAGCTGACAATAACAAACCTAGCTTCCCTTTTACCAGACTAAATTTTTCCAATAAGCAGATAGATTCAGTATATACAGTGAAGGTAATTTATTGTAGATGCCTCTGGGATTAACTAAATCCAATCCTACAATGACTCTTCTTTAAACACAGTGCACTTATTTTATTCATTAGTAAGTCCAGTACAGATAAAAAGTGACAAAAATTAAAATAATATCTTTAAAATTAGAATTTTACTTCAGTTGTATTTTATTTAGAATTTTATAATTAATATATGAGAATCTACTATATGTTAGTATATAGAAACCTATCAATATGTTTCCTACCAGGGTTTCCTTATCCTCAAGGCTTCAAATTTACTAGCATAAAAACAGAATGTTCTACCAAATGCTTTTATGGATTAAAGTATATATTTTTTAATCCACAGTACAAATTTCACAAAAGCAGCGATTACACAACTATATCACATTATACATTCTATAATTCTCCTGTTCTGCTATTATTAGTACATACTACTGAATGTTATTCTTGTCATATTATCCAGGCAAACTCCATTCTTGTGTAACTGTTATGTAGGATACTAAAGGAGTCTTATATGAAATTTGTTAATTTAATTTTTGTTTAAGAATATGGAATTTGGCCATTACTATTTTCTCTCACTGGTTATAGTGCTGGATTGCATTCTGCCTTTTTGCATGCATGTGACAGCTATTGGTCTCATGTATGTAGAAGCTTACTTTTGATAGATATTTTATTTCTCTCCTACAAATTATAAGTCCTTGGTCTTACACACTAATAAAAATGTGAAATACTTAAATATTTTATGTCAATGAACAAAATAATATCCTAATTCATTTAATTATAAAGATGGTCTCATTCAGATAAGAGCATATTTCTTTGGTTTGGTATCTAGAAATTGAATTTTGCTCCAAAGTAGCAAGATGTATTTGACATTTCTAAAAAAAATCTTACAGTTATAAAATAGGATTTTGAAAACATTAAACAAAACAATATGAAAAAATCTCATTATAGGGTTATTCTTGTGTCCTAAGGCTAGCAACTGAATTATGGAATTCCAAAAATTTCCATGTGAGTGTTTGAAGAAACAGAAAAATGACATGAGATCACTGGAGTAGAGTAATAGATAAGGGAATAACAGGATATACATGATATGAAAGGGAAAATTGGCAGAACAGAGAATCTAATTGGGGAAGGAAGAGGGAGACAAGAAGGACAGAGGAGGATAACAGTAAGGTTGAAAAACATACTAACTCTTTAACAATATCTGAAATACATGTAAGTCTGTGTATACATACACATTTATAATTTAAATGAAAATTTCTCATCTGGGATGTGCCACAGACTATCTAACAAAAGCTCCAACAAATGGGATGCCTTTTTTTGAGTTGTTGGTCAGATTGATTCTAGAGATCCCCAAGTCATTACAGGCCATTGCTTTTGTGCCTGGGTGGCTCTATTGGAGGAAGTGAAGTCCCTATTGCTGAGGACACCATGCATTTTGAATGCAGAGTCCAGAGACCCTAAGCTGGATCTGAACGGAATGCTTCCTTCCTGAAGATTAGCTTTCATGTACAACAAAGCACCATGAAAGTTTCCAAAGGAGGAAAGTAGTCAATAGTCCTGTCCTTTTGTGATGCCACTGAACAGAAGCAAGGACAAGCACGGTATGATAACTCCAAGGATCCAATAGGGGACACACACATATTGGCACTAATCAACATTTTCCTGGTTGAACTTAAGGCCTGATCAACAACAGGAGAATCATGAATGGTACTGGAAACCTAGACTATTAGCCAGCACTAGTGAATTCATAAATATTGGAGGGGATCCTATAACCATCACTTTATGCAACCAGCATAATCCCTAACTATATTTTATGTAGCTGCCCTTATACCCTCAGATAAGTGTAGTGCTCACTCCTCATCAAGAAAACTTCTCTTTGCAAAACATAGTGACCCTTACAGAAAGTTACAACTAACAAAAATACAGTTGGTGTGAAATGGTATTTCAGAGTTGTTTTGATTTGCATTTCTCTGATAGCTAAGGATGTTGAACAATTCTTTAAGTGTATCTTGGCCATTTGAGGTTCTTCTGTTGAGAATTCTCTTTTTGAATCTATACCCCACCTTTTAATGGGATTATTTGGTGTTTGGAAGGCTAGTTTCTTGAGTTCTTTATATATTTTGGATCTCAGTCCTATGTCAGATGTGGGGTTGGTGAAGATTTTTCCCCAATTTTATATGTTGCTGCTTTGTCTTATTGACAATGTCCTTTGCCTTACAGAAGCTTTTCAGTTTCAGGAGGTTCCATTCATTAATTGTTGATTTCAGTGTCTGTCCTACTGGTGTTATATCAGGAAGTAGTCTCCTATGCCAATGCACGCAAGACTATTTGCTACTTTCCTTTCTATCATCTTCAGTGTAACTGGATTTATGTTGAGGTCTTTGATCCACTTGGACATCTTACCCCTGTCCGAATGGCAAAGATCAAAAATTCTAATGACACTTATGTTGGAGAGGATGTCGAATAAAAGAGCATTCCTCCACTGCTGTTGGAAGTGCAAACTTGTACAGCCACTTTGGGAATCAGTATGGTGGTTTCTCAGAAACTTGAGAGTCAGTCTACCTTAAGAGCCAGTAATACCAATAGGGCATATACCCAAAGGATACAGATTTGTACCCCAAGGACAGCTACTCAACTATGTTCATAGAGGCATTATTCATAATATTCAGAACATGGAAACAACCTAAATGGCCGTCAACTAAAGAAAGGATAAAGACAATAGGTATAGCTACATGATGGAGTATTACTCAGTAAAAAAAAAAAAAAGTGACATCATGAAAATTTCAGGCAAATGCATGGAACTAGATAAAAAACTATCCTGAGTGAAGTAACCCAGACCTAGAAAGAGAAACACAGAATGTTCTCACTCATAAGTAGATATCAGATGTAATGCAAATGGTAACCAGGCTATAATCCTCAGCCCCAGAGAAACTAAGTATCAGTGAGAACCCTAATAGGTATGCATGGATCACCCTAAGAAAAGGAAGTAGATGAGATATCCTGGGTAAACAGAGGGTGGAGATAGTGGGGAAGGAGAGGAAAGATGGTAGGGAGATTTGAACTCAAGGGATCAGGACGGTTGAGCTGTAGACTGGATGGAGCAGTAAGTGATGGGGGATATATCTTGATAGAGAGGAACACTAAAGGGTTAAGGAGAAACCTGGTGCCAGGGAAGGTCCCGGTAATCCACAAAGATGACCCCAGCTAAGATTCCTAGCAATAGTGGAGACCGTGCCTGAACTGGCCGTTCTCTGTAATCAGGTTAGTGCCCTAGTTGTCATCATAGAGCCTTCATCAAGTACCTGACGGAAGCAGATGCAGAGATCCAGCCAAGCACTGGACTGAGCTCCTGGAGTCCAGGTGAAGAGATGATGGAGAGATTGATGATTAAGGCACGGGGTGGGGGTGGGGTCAAGATTGTTACGAGGAAACCCACAGAGGCAGCTTGTGGGAGCTCAGGGACTCTGAATAAACAACTAGGTAGCCGGCATGGGATTGACTTAGGCCCTCTACATCTGGGTGACAATTACGTAGCTTGGTCCATGAGTGGGATCAGGACCTGTTTCTGTTGCATGAGCTGGCTTTTTGGAACCTATTCCCTATGCTGTGATGCCTTGTTCCTCCTTGACACAGTGGGGAGGAGTTTGGTCCTGTCTCAGCTTGATGTGCCATGCTTTGTTGATTCCCATGTGAGGACTTACCCCATCTAAGTGTAAATGGAGAAGTAGTGGATGGGGCGGTGAGGGGAAAGCAGGGGGAGAGAGCCAGGGGAGAGAAGTGAGGGAAAACCGATAGGCAAGTAAAATAAATAAAAAATGCTAAAAATGCAGTTGTGGAACCCAGTTCCAATAGACACATTTACAACGAAACTGCTTTACTTGAGGCTTAGATAATTACAGAAGAAGCGTCAGAAAGATTGTAGCAGCTAGGAAAACAGGAAGTTTGGAGTGAGATTGTGTCTCTAGAAATGTCAGAGAAGCTGCACTCATAAAGTCTTAGCAACACAGCTGCCTTAACAAGACCTGAACAAGATGGACATATCGACACCAGAGAAGAAGAGCTTGGGAGGTCTCCATCCTCTGTATACGCAACTCGGGAATGCTGAGAAGTGAGAGGAGTAATCTTACCCAGGGAAGAAAGAACACAGCAACTGGTTTTCCAATAGCAAGTGGTCAGCCCTGAGAATACGTGTGTGTGTGTGTGTGTGTGTGTGTGTGTGTGTGTATAAACAATTGCAGAAAAAAGAGGCAACAAATTTGAAAGAGAGCAAGGAGAATGTATGTAAAGTTGCAGGGAGGAAAACAAGGAATGAAATGATGTAATTATAACCCCAAAATTATACATAAAATTTTTTATATTCTCTAAAAATAGACATCTTTATTTTTGGTTTTTCATGTTTATGAATTGCCTTTTAAACTACTTTCAATTTGGAGCTAATTATGTTTATTAATATATGTGTTAATTACGGCAATATGTTTCAAAGAATATTATTTTTTGAGGTCTATTTCCCCTGCAGTTATAGGAATGCCTTTGAATGGTATAGAGTAAAATGAAGGCGCTGAAATTTCTACACAAGCCCAATATCAGAAATTTACTATTGTCAGATTTAACTGTGAACAATGATTATTTATGTCTTCAATTAGTTTTGGATTTTTTTACATATTTTCAACTTTTATATTTGTTTTTCATTTTTTTCTGTTTTGTGTAACTTATTGTGTGACTTTCTGCAATATTGTCTTTGATACATTTGTAATCATTAAATATAATAATATATATTAGGGTAACTATAGTGACATATATAGTTATATATATTTTTGTGTGTATGCAACTATACCTATCCTAGGAGTTATGTCTGCTTATAGGCATATGAGCATTATTGAAGATATATAATTATAGTTGTTTTTCATCTGTTATTCTGATTGTGGTTTAAAAACTAGTTGAGGCTATTCAACAGTGTGTCTGTGATCTCTTTCCCTATATGTTTGTTGATGGTGTATAGAAAGGTTATTGATTTTTGCAAGTTGGTTCTGTATCCTGTCACTTTGCAGAACTTGTTGATCACTCCCAGAAGTTTTCTGGTAGAATTTTCTTGGAACTTTAAAATATAATATTGTATAAATCACAATAAAGTTTGATTTTCTTATTTCCTACTTATACCCTTTAATTTATTTCTGACATAGTTCAAGCTAGTGTTGAGATCATATACATACATCCATACATGTAAGGACTGGGCAGAATGCATTTATGTATTTAGGAATGTTGCATATTAACATATATAATATATTATATGCCATACA
>NW_004949753.1:9916-11512 GCF_000317375.1 Microtus ochrogaster
TCCCACTAGCTCAGGTCAGCTCTTTCCATGGATATTCCCCTCATGGTCTTGACCCCTTGCTCATATTATCACTCCTCCCCCTGGAGCTCAGGACAGTGTTTAGATATGGATCTCTGCTTCTGCTTCCATCAGTTGCTGAATGAAGTTCTATGATGACGAGGAAGTCATCAGTCTGATTACAGGGGAAGGTCAGTCAGTTCAGGCCCATTCTCTGCTTTTCCCCTCTTCCTCCTCTTCAACATTCCCTCCCCACCTTGCTCCCAATTTTCTCAGGAGATCTTGTCTATTTCCTCTTCCCAGGGGAATCCATGTATATCTCTCCTAGCTTCTCTGGGGTCGTGGACTACAGGCTGGTTATCATTTGCTTTATATCTAAGAATTCACTTATGGGTGGCTACATACTCTGTTTGTCTTTCTGGGTCTAGGTTACCTCAACTGGGGTGTTCTTTCCTAGTTCCATCCATTTGTCTGAGAATTATAGAATGTCATTGTTTTTAACCACTGAGTTCTACCTCATTGTATAAATATAGCACATTATTTTTATCCATTATATGTTGAGGGGCAGCTAGGTTGTTTTCCAGGTTACGGCTATTTCAAATAATTCTGCTATGAAAATAGTCGAGAATTTGATCTTGTGGTATGAGTGTGCATCCTTTGCCGTATGCCCAAGAGTGGTATTGCTGACTCTTGAGGAAGACTGATTCCCAATTTTCTCAGAAACTGTCAAATTGATTTCCAAAGTGGCTATACAAGTTTTCACTCCCACCAGCAATGCAGTACTCCTTACTCCACATTATCTCCATCATAAGCTGCCATCAGTAATTTCATCTCAGTCATTCTGATAGGGTGAAAGGTGAGAGGTATCTCAGAGTCATTTTGATTTGAATTTCCCTGATGGCTAAGAATGTTGAACATTTCCTTACATGCCTTTAGGGCATTTGGATTTTTTTCTCTTGAGAATTCTCTATTTGGATCTGTATTTCATTTTTAATTAGATTATTCTACATTTTGATATTTACTTTCTTGTGTTCTTTATATATTTTGTAGGTCAGTCCTCTGTCTGGTGTGGGGTTGGTGAAGATCTTTCTCATTTTGTAGGCTTTTGTTTTTGTCTTATTGACTGTATGCTTTCCTTTACAGAAACTTCTCAGTTTCAGGAGGTCCCATTTATTAATTGTTGTTTTAATTTTCTGTGCTACTAGTGTTATATTTAGGAAGTGGTCTCTTGTCTCCATACTTTCTTTTAATTTATAATATTAATATGAATGCTTCAAGCAGAATACAGTAGTAATACTGCTAAAATGGAACTATGGGATGGACTAGAAAGGAGAAAGCAGGATACAGGTCATATGAAGGGGACAATGGTAAAAATTGGCACAGGGGATGGAGATCAGCATAAAAGGAGAAAAGGAAGGGGATTTTTAAATATTTGCCTAAAATTATCTATATCTACATCTAGACAGACTCTGTGTGTATGTGTGTTGGGATGATTATGCTCCCCACAAAGCCAGAGATTAAATAAAAAAAAATCCCAGTACTGGGCATGAGAAAACTCTGACCAAACCTTTCCAATTGCCTGGAATGCATCCCTTGCTA
>NW_004949754.1:0-1559 GCF_000317375.1 Microtus ochrogaster
AATTTTTCTTAGATATTTCTTATCCTTCATAGTCAATTTTCATATAAGATTTATTACAGCTCTACAAAAATTGGTTTTAAGACTTTTGTTGGGGATTGTAAAAACTTGCAAATGAACCACTGGAAAAGACACCCCTTTCTACTGACTATATAGTTTTAGCGAGCAATATTTATCTTATATACAATATCATAATAAAATTGAGCCATACTAGCGTTGACTTCACAACAATTTCTTCATTTTGCTTGATGTAAGATGAAAAAGAACAGTGGTCTGTGGGTATTAATGCTGGTAGAATGGTCATAGTATGAGATTTCAATTTGATGCACCTTGCTGTCTTCTGTTCCATATGCTCCCTCTCTTAATACCTATTTCGGTTTCTGAAAAGCAAACGTTGGACCTATTATGATTTTTTTCCTTTCCTTCTTTCTGTTCTTTTCTAAAAGATAGATAGAATGGCTTTTTGGTTTGTTTGTTTGTTTGTTTATTTTTGATAGAGGGAAGGATTTTATCATGTGTCTCACCATGCAGTTCTGCCTGACCTCTGGCTTAGAACTTGAAACGTCTTGAATTCATACTTGTAATCTTCCTTAAGATTTCTATTTCTAATGGAAACTTTTTCATAATGGTTATTAATTCTGGAATTAAAATTTGTGCCAAAATTTGCATTTTGTTTCTTTTTCTTTTTTTCTGAGGTATTGTCAAAGTAGTGACTTCCAGTTTTGAAATGTTATTGCTTATTGTAGGTTACCTTTTCTTTTGTATACTGTATATATGTGTATTTTCTCTCTTGGTTTTGTTGATGATTTATTTTCAATTTTTTTAAGTAGTAAACTTCTAATCCTGTATGCATTTCAGGATCCTATGTGCCTATCCTCTTTTTCAACCTTGTTCTTATCTTCATTTCTCTTGTTCTTTCTTTTTATTGACCTTGCAGTTCTTAAGTTGTTGGTTTAAGCTGGATACTGCTTTCCTTTTCCTTACTAACTTTAGCCCGTTGAATAGCTATAAATTTTCCCTTTAATACTGCTTTACATTGCTGTGATATACATTTTATTACTACTGTTTATATATGTTTCTGTATAATATATTTGGATTATTGCCAAAAGACTATTATTCCAGTGTTTTTCCACTAATGAGAAAATTAGAAGTTCATTATTATATTAAGTTCTAACCAAAGAGCTTTTCCTTCCTTTTTAAATAACAGCTATTTGTATTTCATTATGATCAAATGATTGTTGGTAGTGTTAACTCATTCATATTAGGTACATTTCAAGATTATTTCTTCTATGGATTTTCATAAAACCTATTAGTTCTTAAGAAAAAAATTTTTCTGTTGTGGAGATAAACGTTTCAAAATTTGTTCGCTAGAGGTTCTACATTACATTATTGCATTGCATTACAATGTTTACGCTTAGTATCTAACTTTTTAAAATCTTGTGCTACAATCAATGAATTGAAATTTCATAATCTTTTATTCTATCAGTGTGTTTCAACCCTGCTTCTGCTCTGTGTTTTTGTATACTACCGTTTCATTAAATGATACCTACAGCTGGGCAGTG
>NW_004949754.1:2229-4114 GCF_000317375.1 Microtus ochrogaster
CAAGGGATCCTTACTGATAGTTAGGTTTTTGTTTGTTTGTTTGTTTTTATCACCTTGACACAAGCTGGAGTTAGCTCAGAAAAGCCAGCTGAGAAGATGCCTCCATCACATTGGCCTATCATCCATCTGTTGTGCATTTTCTTGGTTAATAATTGATGTGGGAAGGCCTAGCACACTTTTGGTGGTACCACCCCAGGAAAGAGATCCTGATTGCATTAAAAAAGCAAGCTGAGCAAGACATGGAAAAGAAGACCAGACCGTAAAGTGTTTTCCCCTATGCTCTCTACCTCTGCTCCTGCTTAAGTTCTTGTCTTGACTTCCTTCAACAATGAACTGTCGTCAGAGCATGGAAACAAACTACCCTGTTTCCTCCAGGTCATTTTTGGGAAGTGTTTTATAATAATATAAAGCAAATTAGGATGCTTACTTAATTATACAATTAATGTGATATCATGAAAAGTATTGTAAACTAATGAATAACAACACCCGCCAAATTTCCAGACATTTGTTTAATAAAGTAGAGGACTAGAGAGTTCCCATAAACAGTGTACTAGCTCTTGTTTAATTTTTCATAGGAGTCAGTGCATAAGCCCCTATTAAAAATATTCTTGGAATAAATATTGTTGCCTGAGAGTAAATCATTTTATCAAGTTGCAGTAAATAAGAACAAAAATGATGAAATCATAAATTATAAAAGAGATAAGTAAATCATAGTTTAAAACGGAGTGTGCAGAGATATTTTAAAGAGAATCATTGTTCAGTCCATAAATTCAATTAGTATTTTCAAATATAATATATAAAACGACATTGCGTCATTATGCAGTAGAGGTAGGGAGGCTCTGGGGAGGTAGCACAATTGACTTGCAAGTGTGAGAACCTGATTCAATCCCTATAACCACCATAAAATGTAAGGTTCAGTGGTGTGGACAGCCACCACACATTTAAGAAATTAGGGAGGTAGAGATAGTGTCACTGAGTCCTCTGGCTAGGTAGTCTTGCCTAACTGATGAGCTATAGGCCAATAAAACATCCTGTCCAAAGATGTGAATGGTATTCCTGAAGATAAAACCTTTTAAAGTCCTTGAATCTCAAATACACAGGAACATGTAGTAGTACCCACCCATACTTCAACATGTGTGTGTATAACACACACATATACTTACCTATGTACCTACATATAGATACATAGGCACACACACACACATACACACACACACACACACACACACGTAAATAAAAATGAAACAGAGGTAGGCAATAAAGAGAACTGGTATAAAAAAATGAGAGGGTATTCTAGTATTTCATATATACTTGTTTTCATATACATATATATATACACACACAAATACGTTTATTGATTAGTACTATATAACAAACTCACCCTTTGTATTTGTTTTCTGTGGGAGACCTACTTGGACGAGGTTCAGGTCCCAAAATAGATGGATGCTGCATTGAAATGAGTAGGCAGGTGCATTGGAAGGGGACACCAAGAGGATCTGAAGGTGAAAATAGTGTCAGCACTTTCAGTGAAAAGAAGACTAACCCGTTTATACTCTGTAGTTACACATAGGATTAAACGGGAGAAAAGAAGCCTGTGAGCAGAGAGCTGGCATTGGCCTTGACAAAAGGCACCAGTCATATGTTAATGAAGGACCACAGGTGCCCTCTGCCAGAAAATGACTGTTTTTGGCAAGCAAGAACTTTCTTCCAGCCCGAGGGAATAAAGACTTTTGTCTTATTGCCTGACCTTGGGAAAGGACTATCTTAGAGAGCAGACACTCCAATATGGAAAACTGCAGTTTCTTGTATGACTTAGTTTATTGAAATAGCTAAAGCTTAAAAGTGATCAAAGACGATGCTAGACAAATATTACTGTGAACTTAAG
>NW_004949754.1:5599-11507 GCF_000317375.1 Microtus ochrogaster
TTTCCCTCTATATCAGGTAAAGACTGATTGTGTTTTCTGGGCAGAATTCAGGCCCTAGCTGAGCGCAAGGTTTAGTCCTGGATAACCTATGCTTATCAAAGCTGACTTTGCTTTTCTCTCTTACCAGTATCACCAAGTTCTTGCCAAGTTTTAGTTTTGAAGTTAACTCTGGAATTTATAAGCAGATAATAGAGGTGTGACAACTGAAAGTGAATGCATAAGGGAAGGAAGGGTTCTCTTTGGAAGACTGTTAAAAAGCTTCAAACTGCACAGAGAAGAGTCCTTACTGAGAACACTGGGAAGAAAGCCCAAATTATCACTTGATGTTTCTGAAATACAGAAACATTTGACATGTCATTGGATAGCATGTCAAATGATACACAATCAGTTTAAGTATGAATTCACCAAGGCTAAAAATCTTTAAATTATAATCCACATCAACTACAATTCTGTTTGTGGTCCACTACTGACCTGTGTCTTACAAAATCATGTGTCTCTACATCTTAACTCCGGTACTTCAGGAACAACTGCATTTGAAAACAGTCTGTCTGTGGAAGTAGCCAAAGTCATTAAAGAAATCTGAATCTGGAAAGACTTCTGCCCTTTGTATGGAATATCAGGACACAGAGAAAGACAGGGAAGCACACATGAGGGAAAACATAAGAAGACGGTGACCATGATGAGCAGGGCAAGGAGATATTTCTGAAGGAGGCAATTCTAAGCTCAGTTTGGTTTCAGGACTCTCAGTTGCAAAACAATGAGAAAATCGATTCCCATAGTTGAAACTAACTAGTTGGGGGTCATGGACAGACCTTTGAATTGTAGAAATCTTCATCATGAAACCCAACTGTTCTACTCGGGGCACTGAAAGCAGTGGTTGGAGACAGCTGTTGTCCTTTTCCTAGAAAACACGAGGTACTAACTAGAATTGCTTGTGATTTTACCTTTTAGCAACAGCATTTTAAATGATTACTTTTAAGAAAGGGAACTTATGCAAATAGGCTTCCTAAATGCTTCATTAACAGCCATTTACCATGCTTTCTTGACAGCCTGGGTACCACTGGGTGTTCCAACTGATCTTAAGATTAAATAGCCCTGTACAGTTCTTTAAGAAAACTTTTAACTTTGCCACTTTGCCACACACTGGGCATCTTAGTGGAAAATTATAAGAAAACTGCTTTTTTAGTATTTTTAGAAAATTGAGTTCATATAAGATATCTATATGTATTTTTCTTATTTAGAGCTACCTTAATTCCATAAATTCATCCAATACTTCCAAGTGATGTAGTTTTTTTAATTGTATATTTGTGTGTTTGTGTGTGTATGTGTGTGTGTGTGTATGTATGTATGAAAATCTTGACCTTTTTGCTCCTAGAACTGGTAATTAATTGTACTTGGTATGCAGGACTATTTACTCTATTTACTGAATTCTGTTAAACAATGTTAGGTTACAAACATGGGGAAAAATTAAGTGCTTCCATAGCAAGATGACCCAAGGGGACACTTTAGGACAATAAAAGCTACTGTGCTAAAGAAACGGGGCTGGTAGCAACATGTATATCTTGTTAATTTGAGGATTATGTTGGAAATGAAACGTAATCTCCAAGGTGAACAAGTGCCCGTGCTGGAGTACTTAACCCTAAGTATAAATCCAGCATAAATTACAGGATGGTTATTAGCTCTATTTAACTTCCCTGCACTGTAACACTTACTACATTGGAGAATATTTTTTAATCTGCTCCTGGGTGATTAAAATGTTCTTTTCTTTCATATTTAATATTGTAAAATCATATGCATTGAGAACTCACCAACATATCAATTATTTAGTCATTAAAATGTGGGTGAGAAGTCACTATGGTAATAATTCCGACTCGGCCCAACAAGTGGAAAAGGAAGTTCCCTAAATTGCAGCAAAGAGCAATAGAAACAGTAAATTGTCCATTTTAAAAGAGGGAATTTTATTAACAATTCTCTGAATGAGATGGGAATTCATAGTTTGTTGTAGTAGCAGAAAATATACTTAGAGTTGGAGCATTTGAAAACTCATTCCATTGCATCAATAATGATTCTACAAAGACATTCAATTTTTGGTTAATTTGTTATCGTGACTAAAATCCATTTAACATGATTAGGGTAAGTTCTCCACTATGGAAGATCCAAATATCTGAAGAATGAAATGTATCAACCCTTCAAGTTATCTTCAGATGTAACTTACCAAATTAAATTCTGAGACAGCTAGATAACCATGGAATAAATGGCTTCATTAGTACTTACAAAATAGCACCACAGATTTGATGAAATGAGCTTGGCCTGCTTCCAACAGAACAACATTTTAACTAAAGTATACAATTACAAGTTGGACAGGTTGGCACAAGCCTTTGTTCCCAGCATTCTGGAGGAAGAGGCAGGCAAATCTCCGTGAGTTCAAACCCAGCCTGGTCTGTAAAGTGATTTCCAGGACAGCCAGGCTTACAGAGACAAACCCTATCTTGAAAAGTAAAAACAGATAAACAAACAATAAAAGTACCTAAAATTGCTATGAATATTTTTAACTCTCACCAAGGTAGATCTTTTAATTTGAATTTGTTTCTGTATATTTTCCATTTTGCATTTTGTTTGTTTGTTGGTTTGTTTGATTGAATGGTTTTCTAATAAAAATAACATAAGCCAATATTCATGTGAGTTAAATGGCAATACTTTAATTACTGTCGGTAAAGGTAGAACAGTGAGGTAGAAAGTAATATTATTATCATTCTTCCCCTAAACTGATTTCATTTATATATACCGTGAAATATTGTCACACCTGCTCTGAGCTCCTCCTCCATCCTTCCTTATATTTCCCTATTATTAACTCCTTCCAACTCATGTTTTGGTTTGTTTTTTCATGCCCAGTAAACCCAGTTAACACTGCATGGGTATGGATCTATCTATTAGAGGTAAGGAAGCCAGTGAACATACATCTTCAATAGAAAGATAGTTTCTTCCAAAGCAGCCATCACCTGCCAAAAACAAGTTAGAAAGGAATGGGGCCCAGAGGTCATCTCCCCCTTCTAGGTTAGGATTCTGGTGAACTTGATCTTGTGTAGATCTTATACAGGTAACGGGAGCTTCTGAGTTCATGATATGACAGCGTTGCTGTCTGGATAACAGCACCTCACAGCACTCCTCTGCATCCTTGGGATCTCACTCTGACTTTTCCTCCTTGCCTGCCACCACTTTATCTCTACTCTTTCTGCCTTCTCCCCCCATTCACAATACTAATGCCTGCTACTATGACCCTTGTTTCCTGTGAATTATACAGCACTTGTAAGAATCAAGAATTAGGCATTATTTATTTTATTTAAAAGTTAAAAAGAAAGGCTTTGATGGCTGCAGAATTTATTTATAGGTGTTCTAGAACATATACATCAGTCTGTCTTCCTTGCTATTTTACTAGACTTGTTTTTTTTTCTTATTGTTTCTTTGTTTTTTCTTGAAATCCAGTTGTTTATTCGGGAAAGCAGTTATATGTATTAGCTGATGATCAGAATCTGTGAAAAGTTCAAGCAAGCTGAAATTGAGGTCTTCACTGTCACCATCTCTAGGTGCATCTGACCGCTTTACAATTTATCTGACTACACTGGCCTGTGTCAATATGCCTGCTTCCAATTCCTCTACTGTGTGGCATATAAGTAGATACCAAATAATAAATTTGTTCAATGACATACGTGATAAGGGGACAAGTTTTTGTTTTCCACGAAATAATGCTTTTGAACATTGTCGTTATTTGTAGGAATTTGGATAATGCTCTTTAACTAATCTATCTACTTTAAAAATGATAATTTGAGCAGATAATTTATATAAATATTAAGGAAACTAAACTTCCCTGTGACTAGCTCTCACATTAACACATGTGACTTGTTCTCATACTTTGGACTCAAATATAAACCTAGCAGTCTTACATGCTCATTAAGGCTTTGTTTCTTTCAAAACTACATAGCTATCTTATCTGTACAAAGGAATTTTGCATTTGTGCACATGCATCCCCTTTAAAAGCTTTTGGGATAGCTGATGATATGATCAACTTGTAGTGGCGTGACACTGTTCCCAGGGCGATGACAACAAACATCCACTCACTCCAAATAGTACGAACATAAGGTTATCACCGAAGTTCAACTTAGTAGGCAAGTGACTTTTATTGGGGTTATTTACAAGGACATTGGTGAGGGGTAGTTCACAGGAGTAGTGATGAGTTAAAGACAGCTCCATCACCAAAAGCACACTCCAGCATGGACGGCGGTTCACCAAAGCGGGAAAGCTGGAGCACATGGCACATCTCCCAGGCATCTCAACAGGTGCCTGTTTCTGAGTTGCACAAATTGATCTGTCCGTTTTCCAGGGTACTCAGCTAGTCTCTGTTTCTTACATTCGCCTTCTCTGGTCTCTGCTTTCCCCAAGCTGTTCCCCTTCTTCGAGTGTCTCTGAGCTGCCCCTGTTGCTTATACATGCTTAGGAAAGGATGGACCTTGGAAATCTGGTTAGTTACTGGGACTCCCTGAAGTCATTAGATTGTTTCCTTCCAGAACTTGAGAAGCTTTTCCAAAGGATGGAATGTTTCACCTCTCCTGTACCAACCACCCTGTGTGGAACAAACCCACCCCACCCACCCCAAGATGGAAGGCTTTGCTTTCAGAGGAGATTGCTACTCAGCACCTGTGCACATACTTTTCCCCCTTGAGGCTTGAAGACTTCCACATCCATTTTACATTGAGAAGCTGCTTTCTTTTTCTTGTTAGCTGCTTTGATGTTAGAACTGGTCAGCGGGAGTATAGAGGTTTCAGACAGGTTGGTAAAAGCAAGTGTATTCGTTTTCTCTGGCTGAATAGAATATTACCGTGGACTAGTAGACTTGTAAAGAGCTAAGGAACACTCTATTGCTGTGCAGTCCTGAAGGTCAGAAGTCACTTTGTGGGCTAACTGGTCCCGCTCACAATTTTTTCCCACTGCAGCCAATGTGCTGATCAAAGTTGAATTTTCATCTGGGACTCAGAACTCCTTTGCAGGCTCGTTGGTTGTTGACAGAACTAATTTCCTTTCAACTGCATCAGTGGCAACCCTACTTGTTAGCTAGTTGCTCTCTGCTGCTGACGACAGCCCAATATTCTGTACCCTGTGTGCGTTTCCAAGGGCTATGGCTTTAACGTCAACACGATGTGTTCCACATAGCTCCGTGAATTTTAAGACCTCTCTGAGAAGTGACTTCCATATTCCTGTCTTTCCACACTCATCCTCAGGAGAGAAACCACTCGTATTTATAAGAAGTAAATTAAATAAGGCCATGCATTGGCACTAAGAGACAGAAACCTTGCAGAGTGTGAGGGTTAAATGGAATGGTGTCAAATGTGCCCCTGACGATTGGGAACAGCTTCCTTGTGGCAGCCATAAAAGGGACAATGTGTGTGTTTATTTGCCATGATAATCTTTTGCCCTGATTTGAGAACTGAGAGCAATCAGTTTTATAGACTCATTCAGAGAACTATTTTCAAAACATAAAGTCAAAATTTTAAGGAAAACATTTTACATTTTAAATAAATATTTCCAAACACAGATGGCCACAAAATCCAGCTGATTATCTGTAAATTTACTAGATTCCAAATTTCTGGGTAGAAATATTTATTGCAAATAAGTTTAAAATAAATATCTTGTCCAATTTAGTCATATTTTTATTACAAATAGGTTTAAAATAAATATTTTGTCCAATCTAGTTATAGTTTTTAAAACACTTAGAATAATGGCTATTGATTTTTATTACTTTAATATCTATATTTACACTGTCACAAAAATATTTATAATGCTGTAATTGATATGACTTTTAGTGTGGCTAATTCACAAGTCAGACAATTATGTGGCTGAAAACATAATTTATCAA
>NW_004949755.1:0-6937 GCF_000317375.1 Microtus ochrogaster
TGTGAAGGAACTTAGCCCACCCGATCTTAACTTCTCAGTGTAACTATGTGAGAATCATATCTATCCTTATTTATTCTAAACGTGTGGAGATCTGGGAGGAGTCAGAAGTGTAAAACAAAGTAGCACCTGCAGATAGCCACTGCTAGCCAGGTCGGAACTTTTCTCCTTTCCTCCATTGCATTTTTAATATCATCGAAGTTATAATACAAATACGACGTTTTGTCTCACTT
The DNA here is from genome assembly GCF_000317375.1 of Microtus ochrogaster. Taxonomy (NCBI): domain Eukaryota; kingdom Metazoa; phylum Chordata; class Mammalia; order Rodentia; family Cricetidae; genus Microtus; species Microtus ochrogaster. The sequence goes on from NW_004949755.1 coordinate 231, forward strand.
TTAACATTGAGATGGCAAACCGGTCTCAACCTCTTTCTTAATGCATGGGAAAGAAGGTTGAGAAAAGTTGATTGCTCTCAGAGGTGCTGATTAAAGCTGTATTCCCAAACTCAACCACTAGGGGGTGACTTTGTAAAAGAATAATTCATTTGACAGAGCCTGCTCTTCCGGATTGGGCGGTCGCTTTGCCAAAAACCCAGAGCTGTTCTCCTCAAGCAGTGTGAAAAGAAAGGGGAGGAAGTCGGAGCCTATGGCTGTATAAACCTCTGGCGCCATGTGGAACGTATTGTGCCTGTTGTTTTGGGTGTTCGCGTGGGTCTGGGTACAATCAGAAGGTGAGTAGAAGTGCGCACAGAATGGTCTGGAGAAGGAAGAAGAGAGTGTGAGGCTAGCAGAGCTGTGGTCCTGTGTGGGTGGAGGTGGACCCTGGCTGGCTTGAAGTGCACTGGTGGGAAGAAAGTATGCTGATCTGGCTAAGACCTAAATGCAGTTCTGAACCCTACTCTCCCTTGGGCTTTTTCCTAACAACCTGCCCGCTGAATTGGACACTTACTGTGATCATTCGGTTTTCATTGTTTCCAGCCCAGCAAAATAATTTCCCCTTCCGCTGCCTGCAGATCTCTTCCTTCCCAAACAGTAGTAGCTCAAGCACAGATGGCTTGGCCTGGCTGGGGGATCTGCAAACTCATCGGTGGAGTAATGCCTCCGACACCATTGATTTTGTGAAACCCTGGTCCCAGGGAAAATTCAGTGATCAACAGTGGGAGCAATTGCAGCGTATATTTCAAGTTTATCGATTCAGCTTTACCAGGGACATACAGGAATTTGTCAAAATGCTGCCTAATATACACTGTGAGTGGAGGGATGGAGCCCTGAAAAGGTACCTAGTGGATGAGAGAGAATCCCAGACCCCAACTGGGTAACTGTGGGCCTACTTGATGAGATTCTTTTTTTTTCTCCACCTTTAAGATTTTCACTTCTGTCTAGAGGGATCCTTGTCTCTTCTGAAAATAATCCCTGTCTCTGCTCCAGGACCCCACAATCATTTCCCTCAACTGGGACATAATTATTATCTCCATGCCAATTTTGTCTCCTTTCTTCCAAACTTTAACCATTCTTGAATCTCTACACACTGCCCTTTACAGATCCTGTTGAGATCCAGATGTCAGCTGGGTGTGACGTGTACTCTGAGAATGCTTCAAAAAGCTTTTTCTATGTAGCATTTCAAGGAGAATATATCCTGAGTTTTCAGGGAACTTCCTTTCAGAAGGCCCCAGATGCCCCATCTTGGACAGAGTTGGTCATTAAAGTGCTCAATGGTGATCAAGGGACAATGGAAACCCTCCAATGGCTTCTGAATGACATATGCCCCAAGTTTGTCCATGGCCTCCTGGAAGCAGGGAAGGCAGAGCTAGAGAAACAAGGTCAGCCTGCTAGCCTCACCCCGGCTCTCCCTATGTTTTTCCGACTCTGTAAGCTTTAGAAGAAGGGCAAGGCCTAGAAGGAGGTGAATAAGACATGTGGGGTTTATTCTTGTCACCGGCACTCACTCTTATTGAGTTAAATAAACACTGGGGATCAGAACTGAGCCAGGTGGTATTTGAGACATGCTATATCAGCTGTACTCAGGGTGTTCTAGAATACAGAGAAGGACTGTTCCTCGAACAATTGAATCAAAGGAGGGGTAAAGGTATCACAGACAGTTTGCCTAGTCACAGTGATACAAATGGATTTAAACTAATAGGCAAAATCATCTCCAGAAGGGGAACTGTGGAAAGTATAAACTTAATAGGAATTCTGGAGCCTCTAATATAAATGTTTTTGCTTTAAGATATTTTTATTCTCTTTCTGGGTACAGAGAAGCCTGAGGTCTGGTTGTCCAGTGGCCTCAGTCCTAAACATGGTCATCTACAGTTGGTGTGTCATGTCTCTGGCTTCTACCCAAAGCCTGTGTGGGTGATGTGGATGCACGGTGAGCAGGAGCAAAATAGTACTCAGACAAGTGACTACCTGCCCAATGCTGATGAGACATGGTATCTCCAAGCAACCCTGGATGTGGAGGCTGGAAAGGAGGCTGGCCTGGCCTGCTGCGTGAAACATAGCAGTCTAAGAGGACAGAATAAAATCCGCTGTTCACGTAAGAAAAAAAACCTGTATCCTGGGTGAGAGCCAGTAGAGGTACCATTCAAGCTTGGAATGAGAACTAAACAAACTGAGTTTCAGATATGAAACCCCTAACTATTATAGGAGAGAGGGAAGGGGGAATTTTAGATACAGAAATCAATCCCAGTAAATTTTAGTTAAGATGTTCTATATATGTGAGAGGAAGACCATATATATGTAGACCAAGAAACTCAGAAGACCCAGAGGCAAAGGGCAAATAAAGAAGTTCAGGAGGATACACACCCCAGGATAGAGGATCCAAGCCCAAGGCATAGCTGTAGGTTATTGATGCCTCCTCTGTGAGCACTGACCACTCTGTTACCAACATATCAGTTCATCACTTAGCTTTGAAGCAAATACTGCTATTCTGACTTTATAGATAAAGAGGTCAGTGCTAGGATAAGGTAACCACCCAAAGTCATTCAGGAAATTCAAGAGCTGGGGTAAACAGATTCACATCTGTCTGGAGAGCATACAGTCAAATCCTGACAATAGATGGTCAGTCTAAACTCACGAAGACTAAAAGGAAAGAGTTTAAAAAAAGAAAAAAAACGATGACATGAGCCGGGCGGTGGTGGTGCATGCCTTTAATCCCAGCACTCGGGAGGCAGAGGCAGGCAGATCTCTGTGAGTTCGAGACCAGCCTGGTCTGCAAGAGCTAGTTCCAGGACAGGCTCCAAAACCACAGAGAAACCCTGTCTCGAAAAAACAAAAAACAAAACAAACAAAAAAAAAACCAATGGCATGGCTTCCTCACATGTGCTTACAATAGGGAACTTGAAATAGGTCTGGGTTCTTTGTTTAGTGATACCTTGTATTCTTCTAGAGCAGATGGCAAACATTCACCCATGGGTATTATCTTCATGGCAGTACTAGTAGGACTAGTACTAATATGTGCTGGGTGTTATGTGATCTACACCAAGAAGCACCGGTAAGTCTCCCCTGTCAAGTGTTCCTTTCTCAACATCTCTGCTTTGTTACTTTCTTTTCTTTCCTAATGGCCTCTCTCTTTTCTCTCAGCTCCTATCAAGACATCCTATAGGTCTTCCTTACACCTGCCTTTCCTGAGACTCAGACCTTCCTGCATCTAGTTCTTCAGTCATGGTTGTCTGAGGAACTGAGAAGAATAAAAGAACCTTGAAGAAATGAAGAGCTACCAGCACACCCTTTCAATATTTATTTTAAAAATTAATTTCTTTTTCATTGTATTACAAGTTTATAAAAGCCCAGGTGGTTTGGAACAAATACAATTGCAAATAAACATATCTGCCAAGAACAAGCTGTGGGCAGTATTTTATGGGATTTGCACTGAACTGGAAAGCACATATCTGATGGTTCCAAGTCTGTTGAAAAGTGTAAAGTTCAGTGCCAACATGGCTGAACTCTACAGGTTTCAAGAAACCTAGAAATACTTATTTGAGAGGAGCAGTGACATACAGATATTAAAGTAAACTCAAATATTTGCAAATATCAGTATTCTTTCATATCTTAGATCCACACCTGATGGATGTCCATCTAATGACAACCCAAGGGCTTCCAGTTTGTGGCTCTTTAAAAGAAAATATTTGTCCTAAATGCCATAATGACAATCTTAGGACAGAGTCTCTATTGTAAACATGCATTCATGACTGATGGGTATGTTCTCTTTAAAATAAAATTTAGGAGGTCTCTTGGGGTTTTACTTGGAATCCCTGTATTTAAAAAAGAAGTCATAGTGTATACCTACTTACCTTGAGATATTTCCCTCAAACACTGCTATAATTTTATTTGAAATGTATCCCAACAGACCATTTATTAAAGGTCAAGTTACCAGCCCATGGTACTATCAGGAATTAGTACTTACGTTAGCAGGTGAGGCCCAGTAAAAAGGAGTTGACATAATGAGTTCATACAGTCATAGTAGGACACAAAGTCCCTTTTGCCGTAACATAATTCATGGATTTAGAAGGGAACTCAAGGTGTTTTTTTCTTTTCTTTTTTTCTAGTCTAAGATATACTTTCTTTTCTCCATTTTATTTATTTATTTATTTATTCATTCATTCATTTATTGCTTCTTTGTCAAAAATCAGGTGTTTGTAGGTGCATAGATTGATATCTGGTCTTCGACTCAGTTCCATTGTTCCTCCTGTCTGTTTTTATGTCAATACCAGGCTTTTTTTCAGTACTGTAGCTCTGTAGTAGAGTTTGAAGTCAGGGATTGTGATGCCTCCAGAAGTTATTTTATTGTATAGAATTGTTTTGCCTATCCTGGGTTTTTTGCTTTTCCATAAGAAGTTGAGTATTGTTCTTTCAAGGTCTGTGAAGATTTTTCTGGGATTTTAATGGGCTTTGCATTAAATTTGTAAATTGCTTTTGGTAAGATTGCCATTTTTATTATGTTAATTCTACCTACCCAAGAGCTTGGGAGATCTTTCCATTTTCTGGTGTCTTCTTCAATTTCTTTCTTCAAAGACTTAAGGTTCTTGTCATAAAGGTGATGGGCAGAGAAATCAGGTGCTTAAAAGACATCTCACACTGGCTCAGAATTGAAAGTTAGACCGTTATTTACCTGCCGGGGGGGGGCTTACAATACCATCCAAAAACAATCTTACCAGTCAAGCAGGATCTAGGGGGATGAGAGAATGGGACAGAAGTGCTTCCGCATCCAGAGAAATAGTCTATGAGGCCACCCCCCAGTAGGCAGGTAGTTACTAGCTGTAAACCTTCCAGCAGATTACAGGTTTTTCACTTGTTTTGTTAGAATTACACCAAGATATTTTTTGTTATTTGTGGCTATTGTGAAGGGTGATGTTTTTCTGGTTTCTTTCTTAGTCTATTTATCATCTGTATAAAGGAGGGCTACTGATTCTTTTTGAGTTAATCTTGTATCCTGCTACATCACTGAAGGTATTTAAGAGTTGTAAAAGCTTCTTGGTAGAATTTTAGATAGTTTACTTATGTAAACTATCGCATCATCAGCAAATAGTGAGAGTTTGATTTCTTCTTATCTGATTTGTATTCCCTTGATCTCATTTTTTGCCTTATTGTTCTAACTAGAACTTCAAGAACTATATTGAATGGAAATGGAGAGGGAGGACAACCTTGTCTTGTTCCTGATTTCAGTGGGATTGTTTTGAGTTTTTCTCCATTTAGTTTGGTGTAGGCTGCTGACTTGTTGTATATTGCCTTTGTTATATTAGGTATGTTTCTTGTATCCCTACTCTCTCCATGTCCGTTATCATGAAGGGATGTTGTAATTTGTCAAAGGCTTTTTCAACATCTAATGAGATGATCAGGTGCTGTAGGAACTCTTACAACTAGTGGCTACCCGCCTACTGGGCATTGGCCTCTTATACTATCTATGCTGATGCAGACCCTGCTTCGGGCCTCTTTCCCAGCCTCTCTGTCCTAGTTGCGGATTTCATTTTCTGATCTTCATTTCAGCAGAGGATTCTGATTTGTGAGTCACCCCCAAATAAATAACCATCTATCTCTCAATTCTGAGCTAGTGTGGGATTTCTTTTAAGCATCCTTCTTCTTTTGGCACCCATGTGGACAACTGCACCCACATAAAGCTTGAGAGAGTTTGTGAAGTAATTCTAGACAAAAAAGAATAGAGTTTGGCACAGCTTATTGATAGCAGCATTTTCTCAGGTGGGCTCTTTGCTAGAGGAAACTGCATCTCATTTAAGGGAAGCTTCCTGAATCATCTTAAGCTATAAAAGCTTGTAGTTCTTTTAAGAGGCCCTGCCACAAAACCCTTAAATGGTGTTGATGGAAAGCTGACTGCATGCTTTTTGGTTTTCAGCTTCAGCAGGAAAAAAGCCGCACCATTTTAAAATGCTGGCTTTTTGGGCCATCCTGCCAGTGCAAATTCTGACTCTTACAGGCAAGAGGTGGCCAAAAAGCATTTGAATGTGGTGAGCTAATAGGCCAATAAGTTTATATAGTTAAACTTATTATATATATACCTCTGTGTGATTACTTGTGACTAAACAGCTGGAGGACCAGGCAGGACAGAAACCCTGACAACAATCATGTGTTTTCTTTTTCAGTTTGTTTACATAGTCAATGACATTGACATATTTTCATATATTGAACCATCCCTGCATCTCTGGGGTGAGGCCTACTTGGTCATGGTCTATGATTTTTCTGATAAGTTCTTGGATTTGGTTTGCCAGCATTCTATTGAGTGTCTTTGCATCAATGTTCATGAATGAGATTTGTCTGTAATTTTCTTTCTTAGTAATGGTATCAAGGTAATTGTAGCCTCATGAAAAGAGTTTGGCATTGTTCCTTCTGTTTCAATTTTGTGGCACAATTTGTGGAGTATCGGTATTAGTTGTTCTTTGAAAATCTTGTAGATTTCCGAGCCTTAAACATCTGGTCCTAAGCTTTTTTTGGTTGAAAGACTTTTGATGACTGTTTCTTCAGCAGTTATAGGTCTATTTAATATGCTTATCTGGTCTTGATTTAATTTTGGTAAGTGATATTTATCCAGAAAGTTGTCCATTTCCTTTAAGTTTTCCAATTTTGTGGAGTACAGGTTTTTGAAATATGACCTG
>NW_004949755.1:7407-11488 GCF_000317375.1 Microtus ochrogaster
CCGTTAAGTCTATTTGAGTTATAACATCTTTTTAATTTCCTTATTTCTCTGTTAAGTTTCTGTCTGGCAGACCAATCCATTGGTGAGAGTGGGGTATTGATGTCTCCCACTATTAGAGGGTGTAGTTTAATGTGTGATTTAAGCTTTAGTAGTGTGCCTTTTACATATGAGGGTGCCCTTGCATTTGGGGCATAGCTGTTCAGTATTGAGGTTTCCTCTTAAAGGATTTTTCCTGTGACTAATTTGAAATGTCCTTATTTTTCTCTTTTGATTGAGTTTAGTTTGAAGTCTATTTTGTTAGATATTAGGATAGCTATACCAGCTTGTTTCTTAGGTCCATTTGATTGGAATTTGTTTTCCCAACCCTTTACTCTGAGGTGATATCTGTCTTTAACATTGAGGTATATTTCTTGTATGCAGCAGAAGCATGGATTCTGTTTTTGTATCTAATCTGTTAGCCTGCATTTTTATAGGTGAATTGAACTCATTTATATTAAGGGATATTAATGACCAGTGATTGCTATCTCCTGTTATTTTAGTTTTCATTGTTAGAGATGTTATCATATGTGTTTTTCCTTCTTTGGGATTTGTTGCTCTGAGATCATCTGTTGTCTGTGTTTTTGTGTATGTAGCTAACTTACTTGGGTTGGAGTTTATTCTAGTACTTGAGTAGGGCTGGATTTGTGGCAAGGTATTTGTTAAATCTGGTTTGTCTTAAAATATCTTCTTTTGACCATCTATGGTGATTGAAAGTTTTGTTGGGTATAGTAATCTGGGATGGCATCCATGATCTCTTAATGTCTGCATATTGCTTGACTAGGACCTTCTGGTTTTCATTACTTCCTTGGTAACTCAGGTATAATTTTGATATGTCTGCCTTCATTTGCTACTTGATCTTTTCCATTATAGCTCTTAATATTCTTTCTTTATTCTGTATGTTTAGTGTTTTAATTATTATATGGCGAGGGGACTTCTTTTTTGGTCCAGTCTGTTTGGTCTTCTGTTAGCTTCTTCTATCTTTGTATCCATGTCTTTCTCTAGGTTAGGCACGTTTTCTTCTATGATTTTGTTTAATATATTTACAATGTTTTTAACTTGGACTTCTTCTCCTACTTCTATCCCTATTTTTCATAGATTTGATCTTTTCATGGTGTCCGATATTTCCTGGTTTGTTGTATTAAGCTTTTGTTAGATTTAATGTTTTCTTTATGAGACTCTAATTCCTCTATTGTATCATCAATGCTCTCGTCCATCTTTTGTATTCTGCTGTTTATGCTTGTGCTTATGGTTCCTGATTGTTTTCCCATATTTTCCATTTCCAGAATTCTTTTGGTTTATGTTTTCATTATTGTCACTATTTCAGTTTTCAAGTCTTGAAGCATTTCTTTTACCTATTTGATTGCTTTTTCTTGGTTTTCTTTAAGGGATTTGTTGATTTCTGAAATTTTTTTGTTTGTCTCTTCCTCCATTTCTTTGAGGGAATTTTTAATTTCCTCTTTAAGGACCTCAAACATTCTCCTGAAGTTATTCTTTTAGGTCATTTTCTTCTGATTAATCTGTATTGAAGTGTTCAAGTCTTCTTGTTTTAGAGCCGCTAGTGATTGTTGGTGTCATGTTGTTCTTTGTGGTATTGAGTCTCTTCTTACCTTGTCTTTCCTCTGATTGGTATAGTTGGGGTCATGTCTCCTGTAATCACTCTTCCAGGTGGATCCAAGGCTCTGATGGTTGCTCCTTGTGGTGGAGTAGAAGCCATGGTTCCGAAGCCAGAGGTCACTCGGAGTTCCGGGAGGTTACTCTGCAATCCTGGAGGTCATTTGTGCCTGCTCCTACAGAGGTTGCTGCCTGAGAGCTGCTGCAGAAAATATTTTTGACAAAATTCAACATACCTTAATGATAGACTGCTAGAGAGGGCAGGAGGAAATGTACCTCAATATCATAAAGACTAAATATGACAAACCCACACTCAACATCCTAAAGGGGGGAAATTCAAGGCAATACCATTAAGATCAGGAATGAAACAAGGCTGCCCACATCCCCACTCCTCTTCAATACAGTATCTGAAGCACAAAGCTGGAGCAATAAGGCAAGAGAAGGAAAGTAAAGAGGTAGAAATAGGAAAAGAAGTAAAACTATCCCAGTTTGCAGATGATATGATATTCCAAAAATTCCATCAAAAAGCACCTTCTAGAAATGATCAACAATTTCAGCAAGGTGGCAAAATACAAAATAAACTTATAAAAATTAATAGCTTTCCTATATGCCAACAATTAAGTTGCTGAAAAAGATATCACAGACATACTCCAATTCACAATAGTCTCACAGACAATGAAATATCTACGAATAAACCTAAGTAAGGAGATAAAAGGAGTCTGTATTAAATCTCTGGAGAAAGAGCTTGAGAAAGACATTGGCCGAGACACTGGAGCATCATATCTCATGCTCAAGGATCAATAGGCCTAGTGCTGTAAAAATGATCACCCTACCCAAACCTATTAAAGGTCCATTGCCATCTGCATAAAAATTCCCATCTCATTTCCCCAAAGAAACTGAAATTCATATGGAACCACCAAAAAAAAAAAACCCTGATAACCAAAGTAATCCTTGACAAAAACAAAACAACACAACAGCAAAACCAAAAATGAGGGAGAAATTACCATTCCAGATTTCAAAACATATTACAGAGCCAAAGTAACAAAACAGAATGGAACTGGCACAGAAATAGGCATATAGATCAATTAAACAAAATAGAAGACCCAAACATGAGTAGACACAAAATACAGTCTTCTGATAATTGACAAAGATGCCAGAAACACACACTGGAGAAAGAACAGCACCCTCATCAATTCTGGAAAATCTGAATGTCTACATGTAGAAGAATGAAATAAGACCCACGTCTACCATCTTGCACAAAAGCTCACTTCAAATGCACTCAATACCTCAGGGTAAAACCTGAAATACTGAAATTGCTGGAAGACTACAAAGGCAAGACTACAGGATGGAGGTGTAGGAAACGGCCCTCTAAATAGAGCTCCAATGTCCAGGAATTAACCAACAATGACCAATGGGATCTTATAAAACCAAAAGGCTGCTGCCCAATCAAAAAAAACAAACAAAAAAAAAACCAATTGAGTAAAGAGGAGGTCAGTAGAGTGGGGGAGAATCTTTCCATCTATTCATTTGATAGAGCGTTAACAGCAAAAGAATACAAAAAAAAAGTCAAAACATTAAAGACCCAGAAGAAGAATTCTCAGACAGAGAAATAAGAGTGGCTAATATTCTGGCAAATGTTCATCCTCCTTAGCAATTAGAGGAATGCAAATAGAAACAACTTTGAGATTTCATCTCACCCAAGTCTAATGGCAAAGATCTCTCTCTCACACACACACACACAAAGCTGGAGAAAATGTGGGGGATGGGAGCCCTCATTCACTCCTGGTGGCACACACACACACACACACACACACAGCTGGAGAAAATGTGGGGGATGGAACCCTCATTCACTCCTGGTGCGTTGTAAACTACTGCATTCACTCTAGCACAGTTTGGAGAATTCTCAAGAGGCTAAAAATGAATGCAGCACATGGTCCAGCTATGCCACTGCTTGGCATATGATCAAAGGACGTGAAATCCTACCCCACTGATATTTCCTCTGCCCTGTTTGTTGCTCTTCATAATAATTATGAAATGGAAACAACCTAAATGATTTTCAACTGACAAGGGATAATGGAGATGTGGGACATAAACACTATAAATGCTACTCAACTATAAAAATCTCATAAAAAAAAACTATGAAATCGTGACATAGGCAGGTAAATGGATGGACATAGAAAGCATTGTATTCAGTGAGGTAAATCAGATCCCAAAAGACTGCATGTTCTTGCTCCTCTATTTTAAAGCTCCCAAACTCCAGATGTGAGCATACAACCCAGAATAACTGCAGAAACTAGGAAGGTGAAAAGGGACTATGACAAGCTGTCTTAAAGTTTCCACTTCTGAGATTAAAGCAGCATGGTCAAATGCAGCTTAGAGAGCAAAGGGCTTGTTTAAATTTACATCACTGAGGGAGCAGGAACTGAAGCAG
>NW_004949756.1:0-3334 GCF_000317375.1 Microtus ochrogaster
ATCTTGTAAATTATATGGATCTATTGGTGTCCCTTCAATAAAAATATAATGTGCTATGCTTTAAAAAAAAGAAATGCTTATGTGATTCAATCATCCATAAAACTGTCTTTCCTACCTTGGTCTTCTTGGGTCTGTAGGCTTTGATAAGACTGTTGAATTGCCACAATCAGACTGAACTCTGTCCTTCCTCACCAGGAATTGACAATAAAAAAATCAGAGATCCACAAATCGGTTAAAGAATGTCAATAAATCCAAGAAGAAACAAATGTTTGAAGGAAAACAATAAGACTGTTCAAGAAAGAGAAGTAATAAAAATAATACCAACTAAGGGAATTCAGGAAATAGAAATTACAGGTAAGCAAAGAAGAACCACAGATGCAAGCATTGCCAACTGAAAACAAGAAACAGAAGAGAGGATCTCAGGCATTGAAGACACTACAGAAGAAAACAGATACAACATATTTTCTTTACAGAACATGTTAAACCTGTGTTTTTCAACACGTTTAGGGTTGGATGACTCTTTAATAAGTGTAGGCATATCAGATATCCTGCATATCAGTTATGTATGTCCCTGTGCATAAAAGTGGAAAAGTTACAATTCTGAAGAAGCAATAAAAATAATTTTATAGTTGGGTCAGGGTCAGCACAACATGAATGCCTATAGTTAATGGTCATAGCATTATGAAAGTTGAGAATTCAAGAGGTTGAAGCAGATGGTTCCAAAGTACAATGCTAATAATGAGCCAAGTCCTAACCCTGTCTAAACAAACCACCAGCTATGTTTGTAAAGAACTACAAGTAGCAACATAAAAAGGTTTTCAAATACACTGGGCAATTTCCTCTTAACTATTGTATAATTAATTAACCTATCTTAAAACTTGAGAATGTGTCTACTTAGGCTTTGAAGCATAAGTCTTTTAATAAACATGAGGGGTCGGCAAGAAGAAACAGAATAGGATTTTACAAACCAAAAAATGTGGACTCTAAAGGGTTTGTAAGAAATCGTATTTGCAAAGAGTATAGAGAATGAGGGCTATCCATCGGACAGGGAGCAACCTTCACATAGAAGGAAGTGTCTTTTTTTACACAGGAACATCTTTTTAATGTCATACTTCAAAACTACACAGAGAAACAATGTGTCCCACCCCATCTATTTCTTGACTGTATGTTTTCAGTGTCTTGGTATAAAAACAAAAATATTCAACTGTTGTGGAGTGTAACACAATTGTGTGTCCTGTGCAGAATGGCTCTGACTATCTTCTGATTGTGATCAGACTCTGAGCATCTACTGTGGCCTGCACAGCCTGGATAGCCAAGACTGGCCAGGGGTGCCCGGATTGAGACACACAGGCTTCTTTTCAGGTGGAAGAACAGCAACCTTTATTTGGCCCAGCAACCTTTTATACCTCTACTCCTTTTATAAAGACCCACTGGCCAGGAAGAACACAAACATCCTTATCAATTATAGCCACAAGGAAGTTCTGCTCTCAGTAAGGGGGAGTGAGGGCAGCTGGATCACAACAACTCCCCCTGTTTTATTTTATAATACCTTGCTGTCATGGGGAATAGTCCTTTAATATTCCCTGTCTTAGGTAGCATCCTGTCTCCAAAGTATTGTCTGTCCATGGCTACCAAGACACATAGCCCTAAACCAAGTACCCCCAGAACTGACAGTGCCAAGGAGCCAGACCAGCGCTGCAACCATCTAGCATGCACTAACTGGGTGGTAAAATTAACAAAAGCAGTATTCCAAACCCCTCTCATATGACAGTTGAGTTCCATAACAGAAGCAGAGGCATGCAATACAGTGTCATGAGTAACACACATAACCTGATAAACCGTTGAAAAGTCCAAACATAGTCCACTTGCTCTTGAACCAGAGCCACTTGTTGGTTCAAGGACAATATGTCCAAATGAATATGTTCATTAAGATCATTTTGAATGTCCAAAGCATTGCTGACTCTTTCAGCCTGCTGGTTGACAGTCTCAGCTGTCTGCACAGTCTGTGAACTTCTGCCGATCTTCTATGGTTTGCTGATACTCCTGATACCTCCGTGGTGTCCCCCAGGCTGGGCACCCACTGAGTCAGGGCAACATGCCTAGCAAAGCTCTGCTCCAGCTGCCTTCTGGCCCCAGACACACTCTCTGGGTCCAAACTGCTGCATGGAGTGGAGCAGAACTCAGGGAAGCAGGCTTACTGCTCCTGCTCCAGAACCATTGAAAGGGCCCCACTTTAAGAATCTTTTAGGGAATTAGGGCATTGTCAACCTGTCTGGCTACTTCCTGCTGAGCGGGGGCGCTGCATTCTTGGGGGATATTTTACATCAACATTTTAGGGAGTCTCAGTAATTCAAACTGTATACATTTGCAATGAATCCACAGAGGTTCTCATCCTCTGTGGAGACAAAGCAAAACCTCTTTTCCAAAGCATCAAATCCTTAGGCCTGTATTTTAAAGTCAAAATACCTTTCTAAGCTTTTTCCAGATCAAATGTCTTTCTCCAGTCCAGAACACAAAAGACAATACAACACAATAACATATATCTCTACACATTCTATCTTTTGAGGCCCTCTATTCATTTTTCTGCCTCCTCTTTATTTCTTCCCTACTGGCCAGTCTGCCAGAGGGTGCCCCTCACAGCATCTCTGGGGATGAAAAAACACATACTTCTTTTAATCTGACTTGGCTTGTTTTCACTCTGGAACATTTAAACCTCCTCCTGTACAAAATCTTTGGCTGTCTTCCTTGTTACTTCCGTGCTTTGTTGTTTTAAGAGTTTTAATTACTTTTTGAGGCCTTTCAATTCACCCTCCTGCCTCTTTATACTTGCTTATCTTTTGGAGGATGTCCCTTAGAGTTATCTCTGGGGATTAAAAATAAAAATACTTTACCTTCCCCAATACGCTCCTTGATTTAGCCGGCGGCTGGAGCAACCCCGTTCACGTGTCCCCACTTTCCAGATCTTGGTGGGACCTCCACTTGCTGCACCCTGCGCAGCCTGGATAGCCAAGACTGGCAGGGGGTGCCGGGATTGAGACACAGAGGATTCTTTTCAGGTGGAAGAACAGCAACCTTTATTTTGCCCAGCAAGCTTTTATACCTCTACTCCTTTTATAAAGACCCACTGGCCAGGAAGAACACAAACATCCTTATCAATTATAGCCACAAGGAAGTTCTGCTCTCAGTAAGGGGGAGTGAGGGCAGCTGGATCACAACAGCATCCAACTTAATGATTACTATTCTCCAACATCTTTCCTAATAGACCAATTCTTTTCATAGCAAATGTGTGTCCTTAATACCATCTACTTGAAAGGCTAAGATTTACTTTCAAATT
>NW_004949756.1:3859-11469 GCF_000317375.1 Microtus ochrogaster
CACCGCCCGGCTAAATAGTAATTTTAAAGTTGCTGGAAAGGCATAAGGCAGATATCAGGATATCTCCAATGCCATCATTTAAGCATTTCTACGTGGACACTTCCTTACCTGTTTAGTACCAGTTTACTGTAGTAGGGAACTAACAGTGACTCCAAGTCCACCGGTCTATGCCCATTACCTCCATCTTCACAGAATTCATTGTCTCTCACCTCTTTTACCTGATTCTGCAAGCTAACTTCCTCCCCTTCTTACCGTCATTGTGGAATCGCTTATTGGTAAACATTTGCCCTTTCGGTATCTATCTGTGGATAATACTACAGTACACAGCCTCCATCCCTAGTCATTTCCACCTTCTCTTTATTTCCTTGCTAGAATTTGGAGCACATTTCAAAAATGGTTCATCTCAGAACACCTTTGTCCCTCAATGTGAGAATGTGAATTCCATCTGAGAGATCCTCAAGGGGAAAACAGAAAATCAATTTCCAAACAGTGAACTAGGGAAGGAAAACCTCCATGAGCTTCTGGTCTTTGTTTCTTCCAAGAGAAACACACTGTCCTCTCGCAAGAGCTACATTCATTATTTCAATAAAGATTCAATAGATGGGAAGATACTTCAGTGGACAAAGGTGCTTAATACAGAAATCCAATGTCTTGAGTTTGAATCTAAAGAACAGAGTTAAAACTCAGATCCAAAGGTTGGACAGATGGCTATATCAAGAAATTCTTTCAACAGCTCTACTGAATGGAATGCAGTTTGGAGGGGAGGTAAGATGTAGGAAAGAGAAAGTAAGATAGGAAGATAGCTAGGTAAATTGAAGGAAAAACGAATTAAGGAAGGAAGGAAAGAAAGAAAGAAAGGAGAGGGAGTGAGAAAGAGAATAAACAAACAAAATTGACTCAAGAACATACAGCGTTAGAGAAAGAAATGCTGGTATTGGATTTGGAAGTGGGAAGTTCAATGGGCTTTTGAATGAAATTGAAGCTATTTCCTCCTCTGGGAAATGGAGATCATCCCAATTCTCTCAAACCAATGTAAATCTTGTTCCTTTAATATACTGCTACCAAGCCTCTTCTTTTCATGCTTCTATCTTCTTTTATCAGCCTCTCTCTCTCCCTCTCTCCCTCTCTCTCTCTCTCTCTCTCTCTCTCTCTCTCTCTCTCCTTCCATCGCCATCACCTACACCCTTTCTCTGCCTCTTTTTGCATGTCTCTTTCTAAATTTTAGGTGTTGGTTTAGGTGTTTGGTGTTTCCAAGATAGGGTTTCTCTTTGTAGTTTCTGGATGTCCTAGAACTAACTCTGTAGTAAAGGGTCACCTACAGTTACTGAGACATGCCTGCCTCTGTCTCCAAGTGCTGGTTTTAAAGGGATGCACCACCATCATATTTCCCTACATGTCTGTTTTTCATAGAAGCACTATTTGTAATAGCCAGAACCTGTAAACAACCTAGGTGCCCCTCAATGGAAGGATGGATAAAGAAAGTGTGGCACATAAACACATTCGAGTTCTAATCAGTGGAAAAAAAAAAAACAATGACATCTTGAATTTTGCATGCAAGTAGATGGAAATAGAAAACACTGTACTGAGTGAGATAACCCAGACCCCAAAAGATGAATATGATATGTACCCACTCATAAGTGGATTCTACCCATAAACAAAGAACATTGAGCCTACAGTTCATGATCCTAGAGAAGCTAAACAATAAGGTGAACCCAAAGAAAAAAAATAGAGAGAGATCCTCCTGGAAATTGGAAGCACAAAATCGCTGGGCAAAAGTTGGGAGCATGGGGGTGGGGTAGGGTGAGGGAAAGGGGAGAAGAGGAGAGAAAAGGGAGAAGGGGAGGATTGGGGAAAGCTTTGGGGAGTGGGATGGTTGAGATGGAAGAAGGGTGGATATGAAAGCAGGGAAGAAGATATCTTAATTAAGGGAGCCATTTTAGGGTTGGCAAGAGGCTTGGCTCTAGAGGGGTTCCCCGGTGTCCAAGGAGATGTCCCCAGCTAGGTCCTTGGGCAGCAGAGGAGAGGGTGCCTGAACTGGCCTTCTTCCATAGCCACACTGATGAATATCTTGCATATCACTATAGAACCTTCATCTAGTGATAAATGGAGATAGAGACAGAGACCCACATTGGAGCACTGGACTGAGATCCCAAGATCCAGATGAAGAGCAAAAGGAGGGAGAACATGAGCAAGGAAGTCAGGACCTCGAGGGGTGTGTCCACCCACAGAGACTGTGGGACTGATCTAATCTGAGGTCACCAAGGCCATCTAGACTGGGACTGAAGGAGCATGTGATCAAACCGGATTCTCTGAATGTGGCTTACAATGAGGGCTGACTGAGAAGAAAATGATAATGGCACTGGGACTGCATGTACTGGCTTTCTATGATCCTAGTCTGTTTGGATGCACACCTTCCTAGAACTGGATGGAAGGGGAGGGCCTTGGACTTCCCACAGGGCAGGGTACCCTGCCCTCTCTTAGGACTGAAGGGGGAGCAGGAGGAAAAGTGGGAGGGGGGAATGGGAGTAAGGGAGGAGGTAGAAAATTTTAATAGTATTATTTACAAAGCAAAAAAAAAATGGTTAAGAGACAGAATTGAAAAACAATTTAAAAATAGGAACAAAACAAAAAAAAGTTTTTAGAAGAAAGATTGATTTGGATTCTTCATTCCTCTTTACTGATGTCACTAGGAATCACACCCAGGCCTCACAAAGGCCACTATGAACTACATCCCCTATGTATCATACTAGATAGCCAACATATTGAAGTATTTTATTCTCTTCATACATTGTATACTTGTTTTAATATTTGTTATATAGAAATGGGTGATAAAGAATATTGCTACAGTAATTAAAAATTGTTTTATATTTGATAGAATAATAGGCTGGCTTTTGACTGGGAAAACTGAATTTTTTAGAAGCTTGAAGATTAAGAGTTAGAAATTGAATAAATTACAAATAAGGAGCAAATGCACAATAGAAGGTTGCTTATTTCTTGGTATTTTAGCTATCTTGAGATATGATACATAGTTTAACAATTCTATTTCTAATTTTTACTAAATACACCCCCAAATTGGTGTTTCTATGTCTTCACTTGTTTTCTGTAAGAACATACAGATACAGTGCTCTTGACATATGCATAGATATGCATGTCTCCATCTGGGAATTATGAAGAGGTCTGTTTGTCTGTCTCTATTCTTCTTGTCTTGTTGCCATCTAGAGTTTCACAAGCTGTCATATATATTCCAAATGTCAGGGTTGCTGTGACTAAGTGAATTCCAAACCAAAGCAATAGCATCAAAACTCCACCATATTATACTTTGTCTAACATGCTTCTAACTTTCCTTACATACAAAAATACATTCTCATTGTGTCACCCTAAATTCTACACCAGTAACCTGTGAAGCAAAGCCAGTAATGTATTTATTGACTCTCATCACTGTAGCTCTGTACCATACAACATTGAAAGAAGTTCTCAGTTATTAATAATGTTGCTATTATCTTGTAAATGAGAAACAAATGTAAACTAAAACCCTTTCTCATGTTAGCATCTGTAAGTGTGCAGTTCAGCTATATAAAATATGATTCTATTTTTCTGCTGCTGATCTCCAGAATATTTGCATCACAAACCCAAACTTTGTGCCCATGAGAACAACATCCATCTCCTCTTTGTAACCCTGCTAACCATCGTTCTATTGTCTTTTGTACTTTAATTATTCAGTGGTTGTTGAGGACGGCATGTGCACCATAGCCTGCACACATGTGTGGAGGTTGAAAGGTATACTTTGGGTGCTGAAATTTTCCTTCCACACTTTACCGCTCTCTCATCATAGGGTTTGGCCAGAAGTGCTATGCAGGCTTTCTGGGTATCATCATTTCAGTTTCTTTGTATTTGGAGTTGAAAACTGCGGGTTTAACAGCCATTAGGAATCATACTGCAGTAGACCTGGTCATAGCCCTCAGTAGAGAGCCTATGGTATCTATCCTTGTAGCACGTATCAACTTTCACTTTATAAGATAAATGCTGTATACACTGTGTTGTCTTCAAGTGTTTGTTTCTTGATGGACTTGATCGCATGTTTCAGAGATTTTAAATGATTCTACTTTTGAAGTGACTAGGGATATTATTCAAAATCCTAATTTTAATTTCTCACTTTTATTTTGCTCTTCCTAAGAAATGGAATTGCTAGAAATTATAATAATTCTTGTTTTATGTAAAATAACATTTTACATGCAAATGGAATGTACACCATGAGAACTTCTTGCACACAGATATCTATACTAACAAGATAATTAATGACATATCAGAATTGTCTTAGAAAATGCATTGCTTTTAGGAAGGAAATGATTGCGATCTAAAATATATTCTATGAAGTACGTGTGTGTGTGTGTGTGTGTGTGTTCCATGCTGTTTGAGAAACACTGAAAGGACACAACAAGACTGCTTTCCCCAAATGATTCTTTAAATAAAATGACAACACTGCCACTTTATCACTAAGAATGAAATATTACAATATTGTCTTACAACTTGATGAACTGATTTTAAATTCATATATAAAAAACAAGACTGTGACTCAGTGTTAGAGTACTGATATTTTATTAGGAGATGCTTAGTTTGATCCCCTGTACTTCCAATATTATAAAACTTCTGTAGGAAAGAAATATCATAAGAATGACCATGGGAATTTTAAGTATTGAATGTACAGTTGTAACATTGCATTGACTATGACTACTGTCATTAAATAGCAAAATTTACTATAAAACCAGAATACTTACTTGCTTTAGCTTTATAAAGATTTTTTAATAAGCCTACATTGTGATGTCATCAAACTAATTCATTTCTTATTCTCCTCTTCTAATTTTCTTCTCCTCACCCCTGATTCCCTCTCACCCTTCCACATATCTGCTACAATCCTTTTCACTTTTCACAGCACAGTTATCCTATTGCCCTCCCCTTGATTCCCCAATACATATTTTACCCTCATCTGTGGATCTCCTGTCTGGCTTCATAGCCCATAAACACCTTATCTCGACACTTTCAATACATTTCCACATTGTGATCAATATCTCTGTTTGAGAAAGAACATGCAATATTTTCCCCTTAAGTCTATATCACTTTGCTAATTTTTAAAGACTGTGTAATTTCTGAAAACTTCATTTTCCTTTCCTGATGAATAAAATTCCACTGTGATTTAAGACCATGGGTTTTTAATCTGCAGATGAACATCTAGCATGGACATCATTTCCCTGCTATATTGAAGAATGCAGCAGATTACATGGATGTTCAAGCATTTCTGTGGTAGGGCATAAATCCTTTGGTTGTATGCTCAGACATTACAGAGATGTGTTATATTGTAATTCTATTTTAATGTTATGAGAAATCTTTGTATTTATTTCTATAATAAATATAGTACTTTACCTTCCTATAAGTATAGAATAACAATCAATTTATCTACATCTTAATCAATACTTGTTGTTTATTTTCTTAATGTTAATCATTCTTAGGGGTGAAGTAGAGTCTCAAAGTATTTGTAATTTGCATTTTAAAGGTAAATATGTTTAACACTTTTAAAAATCATTATTGCCCCTGTATGGTTTCTCTTTAAAGAAGTGTGCTTTCATTTCATTAACTGTTTTGTTGACTGGAAGATACGTGAAGAGCATGTGTAGTCTTTATTTTGCTTTGTACATTCTAGTTTTCGAGCTCCTTAGTGAAGTACAGAAGTCAAAGATTTTCTCATAATAAGAGATTGTTCCTGTAATGCCATGCTTTAAATGTCAGTGTATTTCCTCTGCTCTTACTTAGTCTTGTTGCCCCTCAATACATCTTATATTACTAACATTTTCCTCAGAGAGTTTTAGCATTTCAACTCTATAGTAATTCAACATCTATTTTTGTTAAAGTGAGTGTATAGAGACATAAACCCATGCTTTCATGTGAATATCCATTTTGAACAATGTCATTCAGCATCATTCTGTCTGTTCACCGAGTTACCCAAACATCATCAAAGAAGTGACTGTCTTCCTTAGTTTCTTCAGGAGAACTGCTGAGACTCAGCTGGGCAATGGCAGGGAATGCCAGTTTCCTCCTTTATCCTTCCTACTCAATACTGTTCATTGCCCATGTGGGATTGTTTCTTCTAATCTCCTCTGATCCTTGTGCAGCATTTGCCAAAGTGAATAAGAAGAGTTGATGATCAAACGTGAGAAATTCCAGTACCAATGAGATTGGTAGTGATTTTTTTTTCAATTTTGTTGGAAAATAACATTACTAATTTATACAACTTTCCCGTCATACTTTCCTGCAGATTCTGCACAAGGGTTCTTTTGCTCCACGTGTTCAGTAGCTTTAACTCCTGCTTTTATGTTGCTTAATTTCTTTCAATTAATACCTGTTTACACATTATGTGATGATCTCTCACTGAAACTTTATTTGCATTCTCTCACTGTGTTCCCTTAATTACTGGTGACTTTGAGACTCAGTTTGGATGTATTTTGAATACTTCTGAATTGATTTAGGAATTTTAACAAAGTGTGGGATCCATCTCTGATTTGTTTTATCATTTAAGTTTTCGTAGTTTAGTTTTAAATATTATTTTGAGAGCTTAATTAGTGATTCATTCCTAGCCTCTACTAGTGACTCACAATTGTCTCCCAGTGCAGCCTCAGGAGCTGCCGTCACTCCGGCCTCTGTTGGCCCTCACATTAACAAGCAAGCTCCCAAACACACAATCAAAGAAACACAAGAAAAATCTTAAAATAATATATTGTGAAATAGCCAGACTATATAATTACTCACTCTAAATGTGAATTTCAAATATTTTCTCCTATTTCTCTTAATGAATTCTGAAGTCAATTTGATATGAACTTTATAAGTAATGGTATGTCCTAAAGTGCTTTTCTTGAAAACATACAAAATCAATGTGTTTAGTCAAATCAATGAAGACACATATCATCCCAAACTTTCACTCTTTCTTTCATTCATTCATTTTTCTTGCTTATCATGGGTTTGTCTGTGTGTATCACTGACTCTGTGGAACTCCCTTTGTAGAACAGATTAGCTGCAAATTCATAGATTGTCTGTCCCTGTCTCTTGAGTCCTAAAATTAAAGGTTCCACTACCATGTCCCAGGAAACATTAAACTTTCAGAAACATATTCATTATTTTCTAATGAGACAGCAGAAATTATACATTTTATTTAAAAAAATCATTTTTTAAGACTGAAGGTGGTGGCAAAATCTTTTATCCCAGCATTTACGAGGCAGATGCAGGAGCATCTCTGCCAGTTACAGTTCAACCTGGTCTCCAGGGTGAGTTCCAAGACATGTTCTCAATCTACACAGAGAAACCCAATCTCCAAACTATAGTAAAATTACTTTAAAACCTTCTTTTTCAGTGAGTTAGCTATATAAATACATTAGGGTGATGAGTATTTTAATTAAGCTTACTTTATAAAGTGTTTATAATGTTTTCCCATGATCTATTGAACCTAATAAATTTATTTACTTATTATTTTTTGTTTGTTTGTTTGTTTGTTTTTGTTTTTCGAGACAGGGTTTCTCTGTGGCTTTGGAGCCTGTCCTGGAACTAGCTCTGTAGACCAGGCTGGT
>NW_004949757.1:0-1128 GCF_000317375.1 Microtus ochrogaster
CTAGGGTTAGGCTTAGACCTAGTGCTAGGGTTAAGGTTAGGGCTAGGCTTATGGTTAGGGCTAGATCTAAGGTTAGAGTTATTGCTAAGGTTAGGGGTAGTGTTAAGGTTAGGTTAGGGTTAGGGTTAGTATTAGTGTTAGGGCAACAGTTTAGATTACTATTAGTGTTAGTGTTATGGCTACGGTTTGGATTACTATTACATCTAGGGTTAGGGTTAGACCTAGGCCTAGTGTGAGGATTAGAGTTAGAGCTAGGGTAGAGTTAGGGTTAGCGTTAGGGTTAAGATTACTGTTAGGGTTAGGGTTTAGGGTTTTGTTTATTTTTTAGGGTTATATTTAGGCTATGGTTTATTGTTAGGGTTAGTCTTAGTTTTATTAATAGGTATATTTTAATGTTAGGATTAGGGCTAGGGTCAGGGTGTAGTGTTTGGTTTATTGGTAGGGTTTTGTTGAGAGTTAGGGGTTAGTGTTAGGCTTATTATTATGTTTAGGGTTAGGGTTACGATTAGGGTTATGGTAAGGATTACATTTAGAGCTAGAGCTAGGGTTTGGGTTAGGGTTAGTGTTAGTATTAGGGTTACGGCTTGGATTAATGTTACATCTAGGGTTAGTGTTAGAACTAGTCCAAGTGGTAGGATTAGGGTTAGGGCTAGTGTAGGGTTAGGGTTAGCGTAAGGTTTAAGGTTACCATTAGGGTTAGGGTTTAGAGTTTGGTTTGTATTTAATGTTATTTTTAGGGTAGTGTTTAGTGTTAGGGTTAGTGTTAGATTTAATATTAGGTATATTTTAGTGTTAGGATTAGGGCTAGGGTTAGGGTGTAGGGTTTGCTTTATGGTTAGGGTTGTGGTAAGGGTTAGGGTTTAGTGTTACGGTTAGGGTTAGGGTTAGAGATTTGGTTATGGGCAGGACTAGGGCTTGGATTAGTGTAATGGCTAGTGTTAGGGTTAGACCTAGTTCTAGGGTTAGGGTTAGGGCTAGGCTTATGATTAGGGCTAGATCTAAGCTTAGATTTATTGCTAAGGTTAGGTTTAGGGTTAGGGTTAGGTTTAGGGTTAGCATTATGATTAGGGTTAGGGGTTAGGGTTAAGGTTGGTCTAGGCTTGGATTAGTGTAATGGCTTTGGTTAGG
>NW_004949757.1:1634-3809 GCF_000317375.1 Microtus ochrogaster
GTTAATGTTAGTGTTAGGTTTTGTTTTAGGTTTTGGATTAGGGATTGGGTTACGGTTAGGATTAAGGTTATTGTTAAAGTTAGGATTAGCTTTAGACATTAGGGTTAGGTTTAGTGTTCAGATTAGGTGTTATGGTTTGTGTTAGGATTAAGGTTAGTTTTAGGTTTAGGATTTAATGTTAGTGTTCTGTTTGGTTTTAGGGCTAGTGTTAGGTTTAGGGCTAGAGTTTCAGTTAGGGTTAGAGCTATATTTAGTTGTAGAGCTAGTTGGTTTAAGGGCTAGTTCCTGGATTTAGCTCCGGGCTAGGTTTGTGTTTATGGCTAGGCTTAGTGAAAGGACTAAGCCTAGGTTTATGTTTAGGGCTAGGGTAAGCTTTAGGGCTAGGGTTACAGTTAGCACTAGTGCTCTGGTTAGAGTTAGGTATAGGTTTAGGGTAAGGACTAAGTCTTGGATTAATGTAATGGCTAGGGTTAGGCTTAGACCTAGTGCTCGGGTTAGGGTTTGGGCTAGGCTTATGGTTAGGGCTAGATCTAAGTTTAGAGTAATTGCTAAAGTTAGGGTTAGTGTTAAGGTTAGGTTAGGTTTAGGGTTAAAGTTAGTGTTACGGTTAGGTTAGGTTTAGGGTTATAGTTAGTGTTACGGTTAGGTTAGGTTTAGGGTTATAGTTAGTGTTACGGTTAGAGCTAGAGGTAGCCTTTGGGTTAGGGTTAGTGTTAGGGTTAGGGCTATGGCTTGGATTAGTGTCACATCTATGTTTAGGGATAGAACTAGACGTAGTGTGAGGATAAGGGTTAGGGGTAGGGTAGGGTTAGGGTTAGCGTTAGGGTTAAGTTTACAGTTAGGGTTAGGGTGTAGGTTAGGGTTAAGGTTAGGGTTAGGACTAGGGCTTGGATTATTGTAATGGCTAGGGATAGGCTTAGACCTAGTGCTAGGGTTATGGTCAGGGCTAGGCTTAGGGTAAAGGCTGGATCTAAGGTTAGAGATATTGCTAAGTTTCGGGTTAGTGTTAAGGTTAGGTTAGGGATAGGGTTAGGGTTAGTGTTACGCTTTGAGCTAGAGCTAGGTTTAGGGTTAGGGTTAGGGTTAGGGATACAGCTTGGATTACTGTTACATCTAGAGTTAGGGTTAGAGCTAAGCCTAGTGTGAGGATTAGAGTATTGGCTAGTCATTAGGGTTAGCGCTAGGGTTAAGATTATGGTTAGGGTTAGGGTAGTGTTTAGGGTTTGGTTTATTTTTATTGTTATGGTTAGGGTAGGGTTTAGTGTTAGGGTTAGTGTTAGGTTTATTATTAGGTATATTTTAGTGTTAGGAATAGGGCTAGGTTTAGTGTGTAGGGTTTGGTTTATTGTTAGTGTTATGTTAACCGTTAGGGTTTAGTGTTAGGGTTAGTGTTAGGTTTATTATTATGTTTGGGATAGGGTTAGGACTACGGCTTGGATTAGTGTAATTGCTAGGGTTAAGCTTAGCCCTAGTGCTAGGGTTAGGATTAGGTCTAGTCTCATAATTGTGTTCGATGTAATATTAGACTTATTCCTAAAGTTAGGGTTATTGTTAAGTTAAATTAGGGTTAGGGTTATGGTTAGTGTTACTGTTAGAGTTAGAGCTAGGGTTAGGTTTAGGGTTATTGTTAGTGTTAGGGCTACGTCTTTGATTATTGTTACATCTAGGGTTAGGGTTAGAGCTATGCCTAGTGTGAAGATTAGGGTTAGGGTAAGTATAGGGTTAGGGATAGGGTACGGTTAGGGTTAGCGTTAGGGTTAAGTTTACGGTTAGGTTTAGGGTTAGGGTTTAGGGTGTGGTTTATTTTTAGGGTTATGGTTAGGGTAGTGTTTAGTGTTGGGGTTACTGTTAGGTTTATTATTAGGTATATTTTAGTGTTAGGATTAGGGCTAGGGTTAGGGTGTAGGATTTTTTAATTGTTAGGGTTATGATGAGGGTTTTGGTTTAGTGTTAGGGTTAGTGTTAGGATTATTATTATGTTTAGGGTTAGGGTTTGAGTTTGACATTGTGTCAGGATCAAGGTTAGGGCTAGGTTTAGAATTAGGGTTAGCGTTAGGGTTAAGATTACGTTTAGGGTTAGGGTTAGTGTTTAGAGTTTTGTTTATTTTTAGGGTTATGTTAAGGCTAGGGTTTTGTGGTAGGGTTAGTGTTAGGTTTATTATTAGGTATATTTTC
>NW_004949757.1:4758-5961 GCF_000317375.1 Microtus ochrogaster
GTTATGGTTATGGTTAGGGTTAGGGTTAGGACTAGGGCTTGTATTAGTGTAATGGCTATGGTTAGGCTAAGACCTAGTGCAAGGGTTAGGGTTAGGGCTATTCTTATGGTTAGGGCTTTAAATAAGGTTAGAATTATTACTAATGTTAGGGTTAGTTTTAGATTTATAATTAGGTATATTTAAGTGTTAGGATTAGGGCTAGCATTAGTGTGTAGAGTTTATTTTATTGTTAGTGTTATGGTGAGAGTTAGGGTTTTGTGTTATGGTTAGTGTTAGGTTTACTATTATGTTTAGGGTTAGGGGAAGGGTTAGGGTTAGAACTAGGGCTTGGATTAGTGTAATTGCTAGGGTTAGGCTTAGACCTAGTGCTAGGGTTAGGGTTTGGGCTATTCTTATGATTAGGGCTAGGTCTAAGTTTAGAGTTATTGCTAAAGTTAGGTTTAGTGTTAAGGTCATGGTTTGGGTTTGGTGTTAAGTTTATAGCTAGATCTAGGCTTAGGGTTAGGGTCAATGTTAGTGTTAGGGCTACGTCTTGGATTAGTGTTATATGTAAGGTTAGGTTTAGAGCTAGGCCTAGTGTAAGGATTAGGTTTAGGGCTAGGGCGGGGTTAGGGTTAGCATTAGGGTTAACATTACCTTTAGGGTTAGCGGTAGGTTTTGGTTTATTTTTAGGGTTATGGTTATGTTAGGGTTTAGTGTAAGGGTTAGTGTTAGATTTATTGTTAGGTATATTTTAGTGTTAGGATTAGGGCTAGTGTTAGGGTATAGGGTTTGGTTTATTGTTAGGGATTTGGGGAGAGTTAGGGTTTAGTGTTAGGGTTAGTGTTAGGTTTATTATTATGTTTAGGGTTAGAGTTAAGGTTGGGTTTATGGTTTGGGTTAGGGTTATTGTTAGAGTTATGTTTAGGTTTACGGTTCGAGTTAGAGCTTGATTTAGGGTTAGTGTTAGTGTTAGGGCTATGGCTTGGATTAGTGTTACATCTAGGGTTAGGGTTATAGATAGGCCTAGTGGGAGGATTAGGGTTAGGGTCAGTGTAGGGTTACGGTTAGCGTTAGGGTTAAGATTACGGTTAGGGTTAGGGTTTAAGGTTTGCTTTATTTTTAGGGTTATGGTTTTTGGTAGAGTTTAGTGTTAGTTTTATTATTAGGTATATTTTAGTGTTAGGATTAGGGCTAGGTTTAGGGCTAGGTTAGGATTAGGGT
>NW_004949757.1:6777-11463 GCF_000317375.1 Microtus ochrogaster
TTACATCTAGGGTTAGGGTTTGAGCTAGGTCTAGTGTAAGGATTATGGTTAGGGCTAGGGTAGTGTTAGGGTTAGCGTTATGGTTAAGATTAATGTTAGGGTTAGGGTTTAGGGTTTGGCTTAATTTTAGGCTTATGCTTAGTGTTGTGTTTAGTGTTAGGGTTAGTGTTAGGTTTATTTTCAAGTATATTTTAGTGTTAGGATTAGGGTTCTTATTAGGGTATAGGGATTGGTTTATTGTTATGGTTTTGGTGAGAGTTAGGGTTTAGTGTTAGGGTTATTGTTAGGTTTATTATTATGTTTAGGGTAAGGGTTTGGGTTAGGGTTATGGTTAGGTTTACGGTTAGAGCTAGAGCTAGGGTTAGTGTTAGTGTTAGGGTTAGTGTTAGTGTTTAAGGTTACAGCTTGGATTAGTGTTACATCTAGGGTTAGGTTTAGAGCTAGGCCTAGTGTGAGCATCAGGGTTAAGGCTAGTGTAGGGTTCAGTTTAGAGTTAGGGTTAAGATTATTGTTAGGGTTAGGGTTTAGTGTTTGGTTTATTTTTAATGCTATGGTTAGGGTAGGGTTTAGTGTTAGGGTTAGTTTTAGGTTTATTTTTAGGTATATTTTAGTGTTAGGATTAGTGCTAGTGTTAGCGTGTAGCGTTTGGTTTATTTTTTGGGTTTTGGTGAGGGTTCGGGTTTACTTGTTGGGTTATGGTTAGGGTTAGGCTTAGGGTTAGGGTTAGGGTTAGGGTTAAGACTAGGTCTTGGATTAGTGTAATGGCTAATGTTAGTGTTAGGGCTAGGCTTATGGATAGGGCTAGATCTAAGGTTCGAGTTATTGCTAAGTTTAGGTTTAGTGTTAGGTTTAGGGTTAGGAGTAGGGTTAGGGTTAGGGTCAGTGCTAAGGTTAGGGTTAGGTTTAGGGTTAGGACTAAGCCTTGGATTAGTGTAAACGCTAGAGTTAGGCTTAGACCTAGTGCTAGCATTAGGATTAGGGCTAGGATCATGATTAGGCCTAGATCTCAGGTTAGAATTATTGCTGAGGTTAGGGTTAGTGTTAAGGTTAGGTTAGGGTTAGGGTTAGGGTTAGGGTTACACTTTGAGCTAGTGCTAGGTTTAGTGTTTGGGTTAGTGTTAGTTTTAGGGCTACAGCTTGGATTAGTGTTACATCTAGGTTTAGGTTTAGATCTAGATCTATTGTGAGGATTAGGGTTAGGGCTAGGGTAAGTGTAGGGTTAGCGTTTGGGTTAAGATTAAGGGTAGGGTTATGGTTCAGAAGTTGGTTTATTTTTAGGCTTATGTTTAGGGTAGGGTTTAGTGTTAGGGTTAGTGTTAGGTTTATTACTAGGTATATTTCGTGTTAGGATTAGGGCTAGGTTTAAGGTGTAGGATTTGGTTTTTTGTTAATGTTATGGTTAGAGTTAGCATTTCGTGTTAGGGTTAGTGTTACGGTTATTATTATGTTTAATTTAGTGTCAATATTAGGGCTAGTGTTGGGGTTAGGGCTAGGGTTAGGGTTAGATTTAAGGACTGATTTAAGGTGAGGGTTAGTGTTAAGGTTTAGGGCTAGTACTAATGTTAGGTTTAGTGCTAGAGGTCGTATTTAGGCTAGTACTTATATTTTTGTTACGGGTAGTGATAGGTTTAGGCCTAGGATTAGGGTTAGGTCTAGTGCTAGGTTTATTATTAGGGCTATGTTTAGGGTTAGTGTTAGTGTTTGTGTTAGGTTTAAGATTATGGATAGGGTTACGGTTAGGATTAAGTTTATTGTCAAAGTTAGGATTAGGTTTAGACATTAGGGTTAGGTTTAGTGTTCAGATTTGGTCTTATGGTTTGTGTTAGGATTAAGGTTAGTTTTAAGATTAGGGGTTAATGTTAGTGTTCTGTTTGGTTTTAGGGCTAGTGTTAGGTTTAGGGCTAGAGTTTCGGTTAGGGATAGAGCTATATTTAGTCTTAGAGCTAGTTAGTTTAAGGGCTAGGGCCTGGATTTTGTTTCTGGCTAGGTTTGTGTTTAAGGCTAGGCTTAGTGTAAGGGCTAAGTCTAGGTTTATGTTTAGGGCTAGTGTAAGCTTTAGGGCTAGGTTTAGTGTTAGGGCTATTGCTCGGGTTAGAGTTAGGTCTATGTTTAGTGTTATGACTAGTGCTTGGCTTAGAGTTAGGTCTTGGTTTACGGTAAGGACTAGGCCTTGGATTAGTGTAATGGCTGGGGTTAGGCTTAGACCTAGTGCTAGGGTTAGGGTTAGGGCTAGGCTTATGATTAGGGCTAGGTCTAAAATTAGTGTTACTTCTAAGATTAGGATTAGTGTTAAGGTTAGGTTAGGGTTAGAGTTATGGTTAGTGTTAAGTTTAGAGCTAGAGCTAGGGTTAGGGTCAGTGTTAGTGTTAGGGCTATGGCTTGGATTAGTGTCACATCTAGGGTTAGGGTTAGAGCTAGTCCTAGTGTGAGGATCAGCGTTAGGGCACGGTAGGGTTAGGGTTAGTGTTAGGGTTAAGATTACAGTTAGGGTTTAGGGTTTCGTTTGTTTTTAATGTTATGGTTAGGGTAGGGTTTAGTGTTAGGGTTAGTGTTAGGTTTATTATTAGATATATTTTAGTGTTAGGAATAGGGCTAGGTTTAAGGTATAGGGTTTGTTTTATTTTTAGTGTTATGGTGAGGGTTATGGTTTAGTGTTAGGGTTAGGGTTAGGACTAGGGCTTAGATTAGTGTAATGGCTAGTGTTAGGCTTAGACCTAGTGCTAGTGTTAGGGTTAGGGCTAGGCTTATGATTAGGGCTAGGTCTATGTTTAGAGTTATTATTTAGGGTTAGTGCTAAGGTTAGGTTAGGGTTACGGTTATGGTTAGTGTTACAGTTATAGCTAGAGCTAGGTTTATGGTTATGGTTAGTGATAGTGTTAAGGCTACAGCTTGGATTAGTGTTACATCTAGGGTTAGGGCTAGATCTAGGCCTAGTGTGAGATAGGCCTTGGTTTATTGTTAGCATTATGGTGAGGGTGAGGGTTTAGTGTTAGGGTTAGGGTTAGGTTCAGTGCTATGGTTTGAATTAGTGTTACATCTAGGGTTAGGGTTAGAACTAGGCCTAGTGTGAGGATTAGGGTTAGGGATAGAGTAGATTTAGTGTTAGCGTTAGGGTTAAGATTAAGTTTAGGGTTTTGGTTAGGGTTAGGGTTAGGGTTAGCACTAGGGCATGGTTTAGTGTAATGGCTAGGGTAATTGTTAGGGCTAGATCTAAGGTTAGAGTTATTGCAAAGGTTAGGTTTAGGGTTAGGTTTGTGGTTAGTGTTAGTTTTAGGCTTAGGGTTAGGGTTTAGTGTTACGGTTACGGTTTGGGGTAGGTTTAGAGTTAGGGTTAGGGTTATGTGTACGCCTGGAATGAGTGTTACATCTAGGGTTATGGTTAGATCTAAGTGTAGTGTGAGGATTAGGGTTATGGCAAGGGTAGGGTTAGGGTTAGCGTCAGGGTTAAGTTTACAGTTATTGTTATGGTTATGGTTATGGTTAGGGTTAGGGTTTGAACTAAGGCTTGGATTAGTGTAATGGCTAGGCTTAGGGTTAGTACTAGGCTTATGTTTAGGGATCGACCTAAGGTTAGATGTATTTCTAAGGTTAGGGTTATGGTTAGGTTTAGGTTGAGTGTTTGGGTTAGGGTTTATGGTTTGGAATATGTTTAGTTTTTGGCTTTGGGTTAGTTTTAGGGTTAGGTTTGCAGTTAGGGGTAGGGTTAGTTTTAGTGTTTGTGCTACGACTTGGATTAGTGTTACATCTAGGGTTGGGATTATACCAAATCTAGTGTGAAGATTAGAGTAAGGGCGAGTCTTGAATTAGGGTTAGTGTTATGGTTAAGATTACGGTTAGGGTTAGGGTTTAGGTTTTGGTTTATTTTTAGGGTTATGGTTAGGGTAGGGATTGTTGTTAATGTTAGAGTTAGGTTTATTATTACGTATATTTTAGTGTTAGGATTAGAGATAGGGTTAGGTAGTAGGGTTTGGTTTATTTTTAGGGTTATGGTGAGGGTTAGGTTGTAGTGTTAGGGTTAGTGTCAGGGTTAGGGTAAGGACTAGGGCTGTGATTAGTGTAATTTCAAGGGTTAGGCTTAGACCTAGTGCTAGGGTTAGGGGTAGGGCTAGGCTTACAATTAGGGCTAGATCTAAGGTTAGAATTATTGCTATGGTTAGGGTTAGTGTTAAGGTTAGGTTAGGGTTAGGGTTAGAGTGAGTGTTACAGTTGGAGCTAGAGCTAGGTTTAGGGGTAAGGTTAGTGTTATTATTAGGGCTACGGCTTGGATTAGTGTTACATATAGGGTTAGGTATAGAGCTGGACCTAGTTGAGGATTAGGTTTAGGGCTAGGGTAGTGAAGGCGGATCGGATTAATACAGACAAATGGGTATAATTTTATACAACTTTAATGTAAATAGCACACTCACCCAACAGGAGTTCCAGCAATGCACAGAAAAAGGAAACAGGAAATGGGCCGCAGCGTCTGCGTGCCCCAATTTAAGTAAACATTTGCCCAAGGCCGTCCCTCCCCCAAAAAGCGGGCTCTCTCTACATCTCCCCCATTTGTATAAATAAGACAGAACTAAACTAACTACAACTATAAACAATAATAACAAATAATAAATATAACAAGTAATATTGAGAACAAAATTTTTACCAGACACTCTATCTCAAGGAGACAAATTCTCGTACGCAATGTTGAGTCAA
>NW_004949758.1:0-1389 GCF_000317375.1 Microtus ochrogaster
ACTGGCCTCAGGGCAGCGACCATGGCTTGAGCTTGAAGCATAGCCTTCTGTTGCAGTTGAACCTGCAGGGAAGACTCAGCTGCATACTCTTGGGCATGAAAAACCTTAAAAGCCATTTCACGAATTCCTGTATGAGGGCTTGGGGACCATCTTCAGTCTTTCTTACTTTCTAGTGTCTGGTGATGACTGAAAAATGAAATGGATAGCCTGGACCATGGTGCCTGCTGGGGAGGCTAGGTCAAGGTAGGGATATTGAATCATGGCCTCATGTAATCAATTTAGAATAAATGACTGGGTTTGCATCAACTCACTGTGAAATCTCATGATGTTTATCAAAATTAGCGGCTTTGTTTCAGACCATCTCCATATCATGAAGGAAGCGGTGAAACATGAGGTCCCTCCTCTGTGGTCCATTTTGATTCAATGGGCTCTGTACCTGGCACCACTATGTCACCTAAAGGGACTGTATTGTCCACTAGAAGGGTCTGGTCTGTGTACTGCCTAGCTGCTGTCTGAACCTGTTTGTCCTTCTAAAGAGTGAGAGTGGAGGCCTGGGTGGATAAAGATCAGGTCTGTTCAGGTCATGGGCTTAGGAAAGATAGCAGAAGTCTTTATAAAGGCAGAAGGAATCACAGAAAAGGAGCCTAACCATTTTTCTATCCATGAGAGGTCCTGAAGGGAGAAAGGGACATAGACTTGAACAATTTCCTCATTTCCAGCTACCTCTTAGTGTTGGCAGAGGAGGGTATGGGCCTTCCAAGGCTGCATTTGGGAAATCACAGGGAAGGGTTCAGGGGCAATAGGCCAGTGTGTGGATGGGGACCAGGGTGCAGGCTGTGGTGTTATAGAAGAGTAAGGGGGCAGCAGGCTCTGCAGAGATACAGAAGGGACAGTAGGAGGGAGAGGGAGGCAGGAACTGTGGAGGAGGTTGGCACTCAACCTTTCTCATGGAGGGAGAAGAAGGAGGGAAGAAGGATGGTGGCAGTGTAGGAGGGAGAGGGGTAGATGGGTTTTGGGTACTGCATGGGTGCCAGTGACTTAGGTGTCTAGGTCAGGGTAGAGGGCTCAGGTTCCATGTCCCCAGATGAAAGGGTGTCTGGAGGCATTACAACACTGACCAACACAATCTGGGCCATCAGGCACTGGCTACAAAGGAGGGACAGGAGCACAGAACTCCAGAACTCTAGAGGTAAAAGTTCAGACAATTTGTCCATACACTAGAGGAAATTCTCAAGATCACAGAGGATGTTAAAGTCAAGAGTGCCCTCTGGTGGCTATTTACTGGTTATCTAGCATTAAAGTAGGCCAGGTCACAGACCAGAAGAAAATCAGATGTTTTGGACATATGGTCTGAGGCAGCCCCAGTCTGGATAATTTTCACAGCAGGCA
>NW_004949758.1:7134-7635 GCF_000317375.1 Microtus ochrogaster
GCCTCATGTAATCAATTTAGAATAAATGACTGGGTTTGCATCAACTCACTGTGAAATCTCATGATGTTTATCAAAATTAGCGACTTTGTTTCAGACCATCTCCATACCATGAAGGAAGCAGTGAAACATGAGGTCCCTCCTCTGTGGTCCATTTTGATTCAATGGGCTCTGTACCTGGAACCACTATGTCACCTAAAGGGACTGTATTGTCCACTAGGAGGGTCTGCTCTTTGTACTGTCTAGCTGCTGTCTGAACCTGTTTGTCCTTCTCAGGAGTGAGAGTGGAGGCCTGGGTGGATAAAGATCAGGTCAGTTCAGGTCATGGGCTTAGGAAAGATAGCAGAAGTCTTTATAAAGGCTGAAGGAATCGCAGAAAAGGAGCCTAACCATTTTTCTATCCATGAGAGTCCTGAAGGGAGAAAGGGACATAGACTTGAACAATTTCCTCATTTCCAGCTACCTCTTAGTGTTGGCAGAGGAGGGCAGGGGTCTTCCAAGGTT
>NW_004949758.1:10445-11435 GCF_000317375.1 Microtus ochrogaster
GCTTACCCTGGTGTGACTGCTGCTCTTGGCAGTGGACTTCAGTAGTCCTGCACCTGGAAGAGGTTCCTGGTACCTCTTAGGCGATGACTGGGAAAAGGGCAATTTACCCCAAGTAGAAAATCGATTGCACCTGGTGGACAAAAGGGGGAAAAGGAGTGATCCATAGGTGGCCAGGTTACCCAGTATCTTGGGCAGGGCTCAAAACATCCCAGATTTTTGCACCAAGATAATAGGTTTCTGTTCAAATACTAAGTTTTTCTGCTGTAACAGTAATCTGCTTCAAGTCAAATTGAAAGAGTATAACAGTAGGTTTATTGAGGGCAAAGCAACTCCTGGGCAGGTTCACTGGTCTGGGAGACTGAGTTCAGTGAAATCACATGCCTGAACTAAGGCAGGGAGGTTTTAGAGATTGTAGGAGATAGGTGATGATTCTGTCTGTAAAACTAGGTTTTGCCCAAGAATGATTAAAAGGTGAGCACTTAGGCGGGGACCTGGGAGCTGGCTGTAATGGCGTAAATGAATGCAGACAGAAATTGTAATAAATATATACAGCTTTAATTGGGAAATATACTTACAGAACCACAGGTTCCAGCGGAGAACAGGAAAGCAGAAAAAGGGGCGGCCACAATCTTTATAAGTAAAAAATATTCTTGGGGGACCCCGCCCTACAAGTAAGGTAATTGGCTGTGTCTCTCCTACACTGGTGGCTGATGGGAGAGAGTCTTCTGTTTTTTGTTAATTTCATTGGTTAAATAAAGAGACTGCCTTGGCCCTTTAATACGACAAAAAATTAGGTAGGCGGAGTAGACAGAACAGAATGCTGGGAGAAAGAAGCCGAGTCGAGTCAGTCAGTCGCCGTGATTCTCCCACTCCAGACAGACACAGGTTAAGATCTTTCCTGGTAAGCCAGCTCATGATGCTACACAGAATATTAAAAATGGGTTAGATCAATATGTAACAGCTAGCCAATAAAAGGCTAGAAATAATGGG
>NW_004949759.1:0-907 GCF_000317375.1 Microtus ochrogaster
CAAGGTGTCCTGGGATTGTGTTCACCATGGAGAATTTTGTATAATGGCTTGAATACAGGTGTGGATATCTTTATGAAAGATCAAAACCAATTACTGTTTTTAAGTAGTCTTTGGATGTCATTTAGAGTTCATAAATTATTCATTTGGAATTGCAAATGCTAGGGAGAAACAAAATGTGTTTGGATAACATGGTCCAAATAAAAAAATGGTGGATATGTTTGGATATTTCTCAGGATTCCACCTGACATAAGAATAAATGTTGAATCAGAATTTGCAACACCTCTTGCAAATAGACTCTTATACAATATATCATCCATACAGTGAATAAGATATATAACAGAGGAATCTTTATACAGACTGTAAGATAACTGCATTTACAAACGTCTGACACAAGGTTCAGCTTGTTTAAGTGCCTTGTGGCAAGGTTTTCCACTGTTGATAAGGTTTCTGGAAATTAGGTGGAGGTAAACTGAATGCAAAATGCTGAAAATTGCTGGATTGTAAAGGTATGGTAAAGTAACAATCATGCAAATCTATTAAAATGAGAATTTTTGGAAATAGCCATTGGAGATGGGAGGCATGATCTTTTTGAATTTTCCCAGCTTAGTCTGGGTTATCCCATCAGCAGCAGGCACAATTACATCAGTTAAAAGAGTGCCATCCCTGTTGAAGAAGCTTACAATTCCATTTCCAGTGAAAGCTATTCTGGCATCAGGGCAGAGTTCAGGTGACATTTTTTGATTTCTATTTTAAGTTGAACCGGGGCCATTTGGACTTGTATTACTCCATCCTTTGGAGGAAGTGACCTCAAAATATGTTCTGCTAGGAAAAACTCTTTCTGCTAGAAGAGTTTCTGACAATAGCTACGTCTTTTTCAGTTAGTCTTGAAAATTACCTATCTGATGTT
>NW_004949759.1:2382-4698 GCF_000317375.1 Microtus ochrogaster
AATGTATGCATTTACAATTCTTTGAAATCATGACTTCTCTATCACCCTCTTTATTTATCATCATCTGTCTTCCTCTAATATAAACAAACTAGTCTCAAATTTTCATGGATATCATCTTTTTAAAGCATGCCATTAAATAGAAATTTAATGACATGTCCCTCACTTTTCTTATCTTCATAATCTCTAATTCTATCCATTTTCTTATAATTAAGATTTTTACATTGTCTATGACAATTCTACCCATTTTCATATAATTAACATGCTTTTTGTTGAATATCTAGTATACATTATATATGTATGTATCTGTGTGTATGTATCATTAACCTTTGGTATAAAATTTTGTTTTCCTGTAAAATATTTATTGATAAAAAAAATGAGATCTTGGACTCACTCAGACTCAGAATATCTGGGACTCATTCCTTTATAGGTAGGAGGGAGCAGCTCACATCCAGTTGTGTGAAATGCATTGCAAGGCAATTTTCATTCACACTGAATTAAGTATTTTTACATTATGTCAAAATGTCAATCTACTTCAAACTACTATAATAACACAGGAATACGATAAGGGGCTGCTAATTATCATTCTACAAATAAAAACAAGAACTTTATTAATGTGCATGTTAGAACTTTTATCTGACAGTATAAGTTTTTATTTGTAAATGAAGACTATTACAGAGATTCATATTATGTAAACATGCATAAAAAAGGTGAGGCTGTGATAACCATTTACAGTTGGTATATCTTCAATACAAATCATATACAAAAGTCTCAGGGAAAGTCCTTAAGAAGACACAGAACTATTATAAAATTTAAAGAACCAGTACGTAATTGTGAGATAGTATTTTCTAAATGGAGCAGGAATGCTGAACCCATGAAATCTTGACAATATTGGAGCCTAAACTAGATACCGATCCATAGGAGGAAAACTCTCTGTTCCTCCCCCCTAAATGTAGAGCTACAGTTAATCAATAGCTTTTGAGAGAGGAAGAATCAGGTTTCTTCAGGGACAAGCTCCATGATAGGTTGAAAAATGGAAAATGATGATATGCCCTGGCAATGCGGAAGCATGCATGAATAGGTCATATATGGCGGTTCTGTTGAAATTGTCCAAAAAAAAAGTGAACCCAAAGAAAACCATACAGTTATCCTCCTGCATATTGGAAGTAGACAAGATTGCTGGGCAAAAATTGGGAACTGGAGAGTGGGGTGGAATGGGGTAAAGGGGAGATGGGGAGAGACATGTGAGAAGGGGAGGATGGGGAGAGCTTGGGGGAATGGGATGGTTGGGACAATGGAAGGATGGATATGGAAGCAGGGAAGTATATATCTTAATTAAGGGAGCCATTTTAGGGTTGGCAAGACCCCGACTCTAGAGGAGTTCCCAGGGGTCCAGAGAGATGTACCTAACTAGGTCCTTGGGCAGCTGAGGAGAGAGAGCCTGAAAAGGCCCGATCCTACAGCCATAATAAAGAATATCTTACATATCACCATAGAACCTTCATCTGACAATGGATGGAGATAGAGACAGAGACCCACATTGGAGCAATGGACTGAGCTCCCAATGTCCAAAGGAGGAACAGAAGGAGGGAGAACATGAGCAAGGAGGTCAAGACCGTGATGGGGGCACCCATCCATTGAGAGGGTGGGGCTGATCTATTGAGAGCTCACCAAGGCCAGCTGGACTGGGACTGAAAATACATGGGATAAAACGGGACTCTGAATATGGTGGACATTGAGGGCTGCTGAGAAGCGAAAGACAATGGCCCTGAGGTTTGATACCACTACATCTACTGGCTTTGTGGGAGCCTAGCCTGGATGGATGCTCACCTTCCTAGACCTGGATGGAGAGGAGAGGACCTTGGACTGCCCATAGGGCAGGAAACCCTGACTGCTCTTTGGACTGGAGAGGGAGGGGGAGGGGAGTGAGGCATGGGGAGTGGGGAGAAGGGGAGGTAAAAGGGAGGTGGGGCAGAGGCAGAAATTTAAAAAAAATTTAATAATGAAAAAAGAAAATGAAAAACGAATGCAACGCAGTGGACACTGGGATTCTCTGGTATTAGCAGTTTTATTTTATGTATTTATATGTTTATGCAATTATTATCTATTTATTGTCTCAAATAAAAGCCATACTGTTGTGTAAACAAGAAACTACAACTAGAATATCAAATTTCTTTCCCATCTCAAATAGTTCCTCTCACATACATGAACACCCCCAGGTTAAATAAAGATCACAGTGTCTGTTTTCCTGTCACTACATTTATTTTCCTCATGAAATTTATTCTCACAGTTCATCATTATCCTTCTTTATCTTCCAGG
>NW_004949759.1:7284-8772 GCF_000317375.1 Microtus ochrogaster
AAAAAAAAAACCCAAGCCAGTCTGGCAGCACTTGGCAGAATGA
Source organism: Microtus ochrogaster (assembly GCF_000317375.1). NCBI lineage: Eukaryota > Metazoa > Chordata > Mammalia > Rodentia > Cricetidae > Microtus > Microtus ochrogaster. The sequence goes on from NW_004949759.1 coordinate 7,328, forward strand.
ACTTTGAGGAGGAAACCTATTTGCTAAGCAAGAACAATGTCTAAAGTAGTGGAATTTTAATTGTATTTCATAAATAAAGCCTGCCTGAACATGTCAGAGTAAAAGAGCCCCACTAGTAAGCCTTACAGATAAGGTAACTATAATACACTATAAATCCCAGCAACAACAATGCCATGTATCTTCAATCCCAGTAGCCACACTAGTTGTCACAGAAACCAGGCAGTACATGCTTTAATCACGGTGGGGCATGCTTTTAATCCCATCTCTAGAGAGGCTTATAGAATGGGAGGAAACAACTTTTGATACATATTCTCATAATGAGAATCCTGAAGGCAGGATCACCATTTTGGAGTAAGATCAAAGTAAGAGTCAGTGGCTCATTGATTTGCTTTTCTGACTTTCAGGTTGATCTCCAATTTCTCTTTCTGAAATTTTATTAACCCATGCTTTATTTAATATTTTTTTTCATTTTATTAATTGTGCTTCATTCTACCAAGCAGTTCAGAGAAGCAAGACCATGGTGACAACTGCTTAATATGTTGGAAGAACAAAACAACATGGTGATGTGGAGAATAAGGCAACAGGAAGAGAGTCTATTTTGTGATATGAAGTATCTGAACTCCCTGGCGCTGCAGTTCAGGCAAGTCTCTTAAAGGTCAAGGTGAATCTTTACTGTGACAGGTAGCATAACATGCTGTTGGGGAGAAAAATGGCAAGTCATTGAGGAACCCAAGAGAAGAAGGATATGGCATAAAGGCATAGGCCCACTTGAATTTTTAGGAATGACACAAAAGTGCCGGGAGTACCTTTGTGATAGGGAGCAGCAGTTATATATAGTAGGTGGGAAAGATCAGTCCTGGAGTACCTAAAAGTTAACATGGGTATATATAATGTGTTTTTTTTTTTACTGATTAAATAATAATCTCAAATACTGTTTATTTTTGTATAGTAGCACTTCTATTTTTGACAATCAATCTTAGGATATTAGGGCAGAAATACTGTATCAGTGATCTATGGCCTCAGCCTCAGTTTGTTACTTCAGTTCAATGCAAATATTTATTATTTAATAAACCTTATGCAACCTGTGTCAAATCATATAGTTTTTCTGATCTTAAAATAAATTATTTAATATTTTATGCAAAGACAAGAAAAGGGTTTGTAATTTTAAACCTTAATAATGTAAGACCGAAAATATATTTCTACATAAAACCATAAATTTGTACTATGTAAATTTTCTTTTTCTTTAAAAAAATTCTTTTCTATTTTTTATTGTTGTTTTACACAGTTTCATGCAGACAAATCACTACTGAAACCCTTGTTTCTGCTGTTCCAATATCTCAGTTGTCATGCCATGGTGGGAAAGAACTCAGGTCTTCAGGTATGCAAAGCAATACTCTATCAATTCAGCTATGTTGCCAGTACAATAAGTGATACTTTATGCTATC
>NW_004949759.1:9422-11401 GCF_000317375.1 Microtus ochrogaster
CAGTAAAGAAACTCATATTTCCATTACTATACATAGCTCTATATGGACAAGAATAGCAATTTTCATGCTTTGGGAGATAGAGCAGTGTGAAGATAGGAAATTTCCTGTGAGTGTTGCTGTCTACCTCCTGCAGAGAACCCCCATTATCTTTGCCTATTTTACCATACAGTCATTTGTCTTGTTGGAAAGAGCAGCTCATAAGCATCATGATATGTGATGGAAGTGCAGTCAGTAGAGTTAAAAAATAATAATCATAGCAGACTTTTTACATTACCCAGAGCTTATCCATGGCAGAGGCATCCCATTGACAGAAATCAGAGGAGCTGACCCAAATCTAATGCTGTTTCAAGTTCCACAGCCTTTGGGAATTTTACTGATCTTTCATATTAAAGAAGAAAACTATTATCAGGCAGGTTCTAACCATAACCTCAGTCACTATAATCTTCCTTACTCTTCTTCCTTGCTGTTATGACCGTCATAGGGATCACACAGCAGTACACAATGTTCCAACAGATAATCCTGAGCAGTTTTGTTAATTGATCCTGCACTCTAAATATACACAGAGCTTCCCAAGCGTGGTATATGTTGAAACTCAATATAAAAATGGAAAGGTGGTTCTTCCCTGATCTGTTAGAACAACTAACAGAGTTCTTTTTTTTATATTTAATTTATTTTTTTCTAAATTTTATTGTTTTTTCTTTTTGTGTCTTCCCCGCCACTGCCTCCCATTTCCCTCCCCCTCCCCCAATCAAGTCCCTCTCCCTCATCAGCCCAAAGAGGGATCAGGGTTCCCTGCACAGACCAAGAATATGTTCATTCTATAGGGAGACAGCAGTGGTGCTGGGAGAAACTTCATAGGTTGATCATCTGATGGAAACACATAAAATGTGTTTAAATATTTGGGTAATAAATATTTTAAACAAATGGCTAATAAATATTTTAAAGCTTTCAGCATAATGTTCTATTAAAGAATTGCAAATTGGAAATTGCTGTGAGATCTTATTTTATTCCAGTAAGAATGCTATTTAAAAGGGAAACAAATGACACCAAATCTACCAAGTCTTGACGAACAATTGTAGAAATATATATATATATATATATATATATCTATGTAGAGAGTTATAGTTATTAAAAAATCTATAAAATAAAATCTAAAGTTTCCCCCAAAGGCTGAAAATACATTTGTCATGTGAACTAAATATATTCCTGCTGGGCAGACACCTATGGATTTTTTATTGCCAAGATACCAGATCATTTCTGTGAAATGTCACCCTCTTTATAGCAGCTAAGAGCTAAAATCTAGAGGCCCAACAATGGATGAATGGACAATAAAGATGTGTTTGACACCCATTTCTTGTTAAATCTGTACAGGCACTCAGGTTCATGCTCCTTTCCCATTAAACTTGTTACATCTGTAATGAAAGATTCAACAAGCATATAGGATAGTCAATTATATTTCATACAAACAGATGTTTTACTGTTTCAAATTGCAGATGTACTTGACAATCCCTTCTTATTGACTGTTAGTTTGAGATGTATTAACATTCATTTATGCTTTGAATTATTTCTTCAATTTTGCAAAGATCTGCTGCATTTTTTATGTTTCATTTGTTTAACTTTATAAAGCTGTGTTACGTTCCCTGACTAAATCGCCAGATTCGTCTATTAAAGATCTAAACGGTCAAGTTCTAGTTAGGAAAGAGAAGCCAATATCGCTGTTAAAGAAGAGAATAAGTAGACGGAGAAATTTAAGAAAGAGAGTGAAGAGTGAGAAAAGGAAGAGAGGAGGATATAAATTGGCTGACCACACATCCACACAGTCTTCCCTGGAGTAGGAAGAAAAGAAAAAGGTATAGAATAAAGAAAGTTAAAAAGCCTAGAGGCAAAATGTAAATTTATGTTAGAAAATATGGAGAGAAAGAAGCAAAAATAAGGCCAACATTCACAAATAAGAATAAGTCTCTCTATTTATTTGTGAT
>NW_004949760.1:0-3226 GCF_000317375.1 Microtus ochrogaster
GCCTGTCCTGGAACTAGCTCTTGTAGACCAGGCTGGTCTCGAACTCACAGAGATCCACCTGCCTCTGCCTCCCGAGTACTGGGATTAAAGGCGTGTGCCACCACCGCCTGGCGATGGTAATAACCCTTTTGAATAAGCCAATCACAACCCCCCTTGATTCTGTGGTCTTCTCCATTAAAAGTAGCCTGTGCCAGCTATCCGAGGTCTCTCGGCTTCCCAAATGCTGAGGGACCCTGTCATGACAGAAGTAATAAAATCCTCATGCTTTTGCATCGGCTGTGGTGTGTGAGGTGGTCTCTGGGGGCGACTCCTTATCGGTGTTTGGACGCTAGAGTCCAACACAGGTATATATGCAGGGAGAACACTGTGTACATAATAAATAAATAAAATCTTTTAAAAAATAGATTGTGTAAGAAGGAGCACAGCAAAACCACCAAACTAGATCATTCCATGAGTAAAAAGAAAGGTTTATTGGAGAACAAATGGTCAAGGCTACTTCTCGGTGGAGAACAGGAGGACAGAGAGGATCAAAATGCCAGAAAAACAATCAGATTTTGTTGGCAATGGAGCCCAGTTTGGACCTAACACATTGGTGGAAACAGGAACGTGGGGATCTCATTTTAGGCCTCAGATGTTATCTGATAATATTGTTAACCTTCCATTGGTGGAACTTAAGTTTGGCTATGTTAACACATTCCAAAGGTTTCGTCTGATTATCAGGATGGTAGGTCTTACCTGGGGGTGCTGGCAACAGCCCCACTGAAGCTACACTAGGCTCTGGACCGCACAGCCCATACTTCAGAGCCATTGACATTTAAAAATTTATTTCCATCTTATGTTTATGGCTTTATTTTTTGCCTGCATCTGTCTCTATGCCATGTGTGTGTGGTGCCCAGAACGGTGTGGTGGTTTGGATATAATTTGCCCTCATAATCTCATATGAAGTGGGACTATTAGGAGGTGTGGCTTTGTTGGAGGGAGTGTGTCACTGTGGGGAGAGGTTTTGAGGTTTCATATACCCAGGATACTGCCCAGTGTGTCAGCTGCTTTCCTGTTGCCTGCAAGATGTAGCATTCTCAGCTGCAGCACCACCTCTGCCTGCAGGCGGCCATGCCCCCTGCAGCCGTGCCCCCTGCGGCCATGCTCCCTGCGGCCGTGCCCCCTGCGGCCGTGCCCCCTGCGGCCGTGCCCCCTGTGGCCATGCCCCCTGCGGCCGTGATCCCTGCCATGATGATAATTGACTGAACTTCGGGAACTGTAAGCGAGTCCCCTCAATTAAATGTTTTCTTTGTGACAGTTGCCCTGTCTCAGAAAAAAAAAACGACGGTCAGAAGAAGGCATTGGATTTCCTGGACTTAACATTTTGATGGTCGTGAGCCACCATGTGGATGCCAGGTCCTCTTCAAGAATAGCCAGCACTCTTAATCACTGAGCTGTTCCAGACCAAGTCCTAGAACTCACTTGGTAGACCAGGATGGCCTTGAACTCACAGAGATCTACCTGCCTCTGCCTCTCAAGAGCTGGGATTAAATGGGTGCAAATGGGTGTAACACCACTGACTAGCCTGATTGATGTTATGCCCAGATCACAGAGTTCATCAAAAACAATCTAGGAGACTGAGTTTTATATGAAAACACAAAGAGCCTTTATTCCTATGTAAGTTTGAACTTGGACTCTTCGTATATCCAACATATTGGAGTGATCAGAGAGCCCTGATCTCAGTTAGGGTTGGGTTTTTATAGTAGCAAAGGTGGGGGTGAGGGGTTTCTAAAGTTCAGGACCAGGTCTGGCTGACTTTTGTCTAGGGTATCCTGGTGAAAGGCTATGGGTGTGTGCTGGCAGGTGACCCTATCTACAAGGGTTAGAACATTAGGAATTTCCTTTGGATGGTCTGTTCCTGGATGGTGCCTGGGTGGTCTCAGTTTTTGGTCTTTCTTGGAACCAGGTATTGTCTTATAGTAAACTACTGAGACGTCAGGCCTCTGTTGAGCTTGTCATGGCTGGGTCCTAAAATTGATACTTGTAATCATGCTACTCTTGTTGGCACCTGATGGCAGCTGGTCATAAGATCAGAGAATGACGGGACACTTGAAACTTTCCATTGCATCCCTATCTCCTGTAAAGAGGAACTAGGAACCAGTTAATAATTTATCAATTTGTCATGCGCCCATGATGAAATGGTTATAAAGAACAACAGCTTTGGAAAGCTTCCAGGATGACCCACTGTAGGGATAAGTCCCGCCCCTTAGGGGGCGTGTTTGCCTCGGGCTAATGTTTGCATATAAATTTGGCAAGCGTGCTCCCAGCGCTGCTTCTGCTTTCCTGGTCTCCGTGGGAACGGTGGTTCTGTAAGTCTATTAAAGCTGTATATATATTTTTTTACAATCTGTCTGCATTCGTTTACGCTGATACATTTTGGCTTCCAACGTCAGGCTATTTTGCCCCCGACTCAAGCGGGTAGCCTGCTAGCTAACACAGCACCCTCCCGGGTGCTGGTTTTTAGTTCGTGACTCCAGCCCCAGTGCCGAGTCCGAGACACACTCGGCCACACAGGCCCATTCTGCCTGCATAGGCTAAGTTTGCAGTGGAACCCCACTGCCTGAATTAGCAGAAGCTCACGTATCTGCGGTTTTGCAACAAAAGCCGCCACAATGGCAGATTTGGTCTGATACAAAGTGACTTGGCCAGGCAGTGGTGGCACACGCCTTTGATCCCAGCACTTGGGAGGCAGAGGCAGGCGGATCTCTGTGAGTTTGAGGCCGGCAAAGCGGTGGTAGTGCACGCCTTTAATCCCAGCACTTGGGAGGCAGAGGCAGGCAGATCTCTGTGAGTTCGAGGCTAGCCAGGCAGTGGTGGTGCACGCCTTTAATCCCAGAACTCGGGAGGCAGAGTCAGGCAGATCTCTGTGAGTTCGAGGACAGCCTGGTCTACGAGAGCTAGTTCTAGGACAGGATCCAAAAACAAAGAGACCACCACTGGGAGTAACCAATCATTACAGGTAAAAAATTTTTCCTTTATAAATAAAATGTCTGAACACATTACTGTTCAAGAATTTAACAGTTTAGTTAATTGTACCATGTGGGAGATTTTACAAGAGGTGTCTATCACCCCACATCTATGAATCCTTCTGGGATTTGTAGTTTTTATTGGCACTAAATGGTTTGATAATAAAAATATGATAAAGTCTTTACGAGACGAATCTTTTTTTTAAATATGTATTTATTTA
>NW_004949760.1:8051-8958 GCF_000317375.1 Microtus ochrogaster
TGTCTATATATGTCTATATGATTAATGTTTAAGTTTTTCACAATGAACAATGAGTTTTTCCTGAAGCGACATTTGAAGTTTCCAGGAAGAAGATGGGGCCTCACAACAACAACTCTACCTGGTTGATATGATGTCATGATACTGATAGTGCTACTACAAGACCTGATTTTGTACCAGCTGCACAAGACGATCCCAACTTGGTTAGCTGAAATGGTGCACATCTTGTACAACATTCTGGCCAGACCTCCACAAAATACTCAGAGACTATTGGCAATTTTAAAAGACATTGATCTTGAAATTTAACCATCCTTTTACTTTCACAGGACCCCCAGAAAAAATGTCGCCCCCATGACAGCTGGAAGTAATTCTAGAGGATGACGTCCCCTCTCCCAGTAAAGTTTACCCCTGGGTTTAGGGACATCATTTAGGGGTTGGGAGGTTGGGGGAGGTGATTGAGGGTTGGGGGAGGAATTTTATAAGCTCAGGGATCATTTTGAAAAAAAAAAAAAGGGGGAATGATGGGATAATAGATTTATAATTGTGAGTTACTGCTTTTAGACAAATATATTGGTATCGATTCTTGTATATTGATACAAAGTTATTGTATGCATGAATGTTTCCATCTCTGTTTAAAACATTTTTTATGTATTGACATATATTGTATTGATAAATATATATTGTATATATTTACCATATTGCAGTATTCATTTCTACCTCTGATTAAGATACTTATATGTTTTGTGTATCGATATATATTTACCATATTGCAATGTATATTTGTATAGTGTTTATATTTGGAGGTCATTATCCTCATTTGTTACCCAGTTGTTTATTGTCTTAGTCTTTAAGTTAGATAGATATTGAGAATTATATAGATAAATATAAGTTTGTCATTTATAATTAGACT
>NW_004949760.1:9688-11360 GCF_000317375.1 Microtus ochrogaster
TTCTGTCTTATTTAGACAAAAAGGGGAGATGTAGGGATAAGTCCTGCCCCTTAGGGGGCGTGTTCGCCTCGGGCTAATGTTTGTATATAAATTTGGCAAGCGTGCTCCCAGCCGTTGCTGCTGCTTCTGCTTTCCTGGTCTCCAAGGGAACGGTGGTTCTGTAAGTCTTTTAAAGCTGTATATATATATTTTTACAATCTGTCTGCATTCGTTTACACTGATACAACCCACAGGTTAGGAAGGTGGCCTGCCCAGCTCCATGGGGACAGAATGACTTGTGCTCAGGACCTTTTAAAACCATGTTCTCAGACTGAGCAGTGGTGGCCCACACCTTTAATCCCAACACTAAGGAGGTAGAAGCAGATCTATCTCTGAGACTTCGAGGCCAGCCTGGTCTACAAGAGCCAGTTCCAGGACAGGCTCCAAAGCTACAGAAAAACCCTGTCTTAAAAAAACAAAAAACAAACAAAACCTCATGTTCTCTGCATCTGTATCTGAGTATTCCTGAATATACTTAAAAAAGAAAGAAAGAAGGAAAAAATAAATAAAAGAAGAAATAGAGACAGTTTATTTAAAAAGGAAGAAGGCTGGATGCAGTGGGGCTGGTACTGTCCTGTCCCTTTAAGAGATAAGCCCCGCCTATAATGGATTAATTAAAAATGCTGCAGGATTCCCAGTGGCTGCAGCAGCAGAAACACTGAGGCTCTCCGAGCTGCTGCAGTAGGCCAGGTGGTGGCGGGCAGTGAGTCCTGAGGACAGCCAGTCCCAGGTAAGGACAGCATAGTTTCCTGAGTGGTTGCAACAGGCCACGAGGACAGATAGACAGATGGGCACTCCACAAGACCACACTGCAGGTCCCCAAGTGGGGGCAGGAAATGGGCCCCAGAGCAGCCAGTACCAGACAGAGACAGAGCACCGAGACCACACCACAGGTCTCCGAAGGTGGCTGGTCCCGGGCAGCAGGTGAGAGACAGGTGGATAGGCATGCCATGCAGAGTGAGGTTGGATATTTATTTAGTGGGCTGTGGAAGGGAAGAGGGAAAAGAAGGAAAAAAGAACAAAGAGAGAGAGAGAGAAGGGGAAGGGAGATGCAGGGAGATAATGGAGTGAGGCAGAAGCTGCCTCTTGGGCAAGAGAGGGAAAAGGAAGAGACTCAGGCTGTAAACAGGAAGGAAAATCTTCCTGACTCAGCAGATTGGGGAGGGAGTGTGCATGGATTGTCTCTTAAAGGGACAGAGAAGATCATTACATTCCCATCTCTTTTTTATAATAAAAAGGTGGGAGGTTAGGCACCACAGGTTAAGGGAATTGGGGCAACAAATTCTCAAGACTGCTTCCTGCTTATTTCTAGGCATTGTCTTTGAGGGGGGAATCAGAGAAGGCTGGGTGCTGGTCACATCCTGGTGTAGCTGGTCTTTTTGTTCCTGTCTGGTGTTTGTGGTATGGAAATGTCTGGTGTCTCTTACACCTGTTTAAGGTATTAGCAGAACAGAGGACAAAGTTAAGTTAAGGGAAAAATTTTTTAGGACCAGGTATCAGGGACCGAAGGCCCCAACATAGAAAACTATTTTCCCTAATTGGACTGGTACAGAGCCATGAGAAATAACCAGACACAGCTTACACTGTTGCGGGAGGTCCTTCCGCTCCTCCAGCCTATAGCCGCTGAGATACC
>NW_004949761.1:0-557 GCF_000317375.1 Microtus ochrogaster
CATACTACAAAAGCATTTGTTCAACTATGTTCATAGCAGCATTATTTGTAATAGCCAGAACCTGGAAACAACCTAGATGCCCCTCCACGGAAGAATGGATAAAGAAAGTGTGGAATATGTATGCATTAGAGTACTACTCAGTGGTAAAAAATAATGACATCTTGAATTTTGCATGCAAATGGATGGAAATAGAAAACACGATACTGAGTGAGGTAACCCAGACTCAAAAAGATGAATATGGTATTACTCACCCCTAAGTGGATTCTAGCCATAAATAAAGGACATTGGGGCTATAATATGAGATCCTAGAGAAGCTAAATAAGAAGGTGATCTCAAAGAAAAACATAAAGTTATCCTCCTGACATTGGAAGGAGACAAGATTGCAGGCAAAAATTGGAAACGGGGGTAGGGATGGAGTGGTGGTAAGGGGAAATAGGGAGAAAAAAGTGAGAAGGGGAGGATGGGGAGAGCTTGGGGTAATGAGACTATTAAGATGGAGGCAGGGTGGATATAGGAGTAGGAAAAGTATATATCTTAATTAAGGGAGCCATTTTTTT
>NW_004949761.1:2352-6818 GCF_000317375.1 Microtus ochrogaster
TCCCTCCTCCATCCAGGTCTAGGAAGGTGAGCATCCAAACAGCCTAGGCTCCCACAAAGCCAGTACATGCAGTAGGATCAAAACCCAGTGCCATTGTTCTTGGCTTCTCAGCAGCCCTCATTGTCTGCCATGTTCAGGGAGTCTGGTTTGATCACATGCTCCATCATCCAGCTGGCCTTGGTGAGTTCCCAATAGATCATACCCATTGTCTCAGTGTGTGGGTGCACCCCTTGCGGTCCTGACTTCCTTGCTCATGTTCTCCCTCCTTCTGCTCCTCATTTGGACCTTGGAAGCTCAGTCCAGTGCTCCAATATGGGTCTCTGTCTCTATCTCCTTCCATTGCCAGATGAAGGTTCTATGATGATATGCAAGATATTCATCAGTATGACTATAGGATGGGGGAAAGGGGAGATGGGGAGAGAAAAGTGAGAAGGGGAGGAAGGGAAGAACTTGGGGGAATGGGATGGTTGGGATAAAGGAAGATAGATATGGAAGCAGGGAAGTATATATCTTAATTAAGGGAGCCAATTTTAGAGTTGGCAAGAGACTTGACCCTAGAGGGATTCCCAGGTGTCCAGGGAGATGTCCCCAGCTAGTTCCTTGGGCAGTTGAGGAGAGGGAGCCTGAAAAAAAAAACCTTTTTACACCCAACCTTAGGTTCTAAACCTCATTAAATGCCTGGAGATAGGCTAATGTCGAATATGCTAAGCCCTTCAAAATTCAACATTTCAAGCTATCAAAGCATTCACATTGAAATTGTAGAGACATGGCCTGTATAATTTCAAAAGGTAAAACTACAACCAGAATATCAAATTTAAAGGGAAATGATTTAAGGACATTGTGTTTCCAGTAATGTGGATTTCCAGTCACACAAGCCAGCATTGCAAAGTTAAATACTATTTAAATGAAAATTGCTGATCATTTTTATCAGAGATAATGGTGATGATCAGAGTGCAATTACTGGGAATGGAGAAATGGTGAAGTGGTGAAATCTCAGTGGTTAAGAGAGCATAGTAATCTCACAGAGGACCTGAGTTTAGTTTCCAGAAACCATATCAGGTGGCTCCCAGCCTCCTGCAACACCAGTCCCAGGGTATCTGACAGTCTTCTGTGGCTTCCTTGGGCAGGAACCTGCACATGTGTGCACAAACCCACAAATATATAACTTACAAATAAAACCTTTCTATAATTACTAATATATTTTGTCTCAAGCTCTATGCTCACTATCTTACTTGGATTTTTTAGGATAATTTTAACAAAAGCCTGCACAGTAGTCATTATCATCACCCCATTTTATCTATGGAATATTGAGGTTTATAAACTTGTCCCAGGTCACAAAGCAAATAAGCGCCACTGAGCTGTCACTCTCATCTGCAGACAGCTGCTACCATCATGGTGCATGGCATGGTATATGCTGCAGGAGTTATTCAGTTACTGGCTAAGAAGTTCAATCAAATAAGTGACTCACAGAACTTCTTAGATTCTGTCTGTGTCCATGAACAGATGCATCTACATGATACAACATATGCCTATACCTCTCTGCACATAAAACACACATATATGTACATGTCTACATTACACAAAGAATATGTACACAGATATATGTATATATGTATTTGTACAAATATGTGCATTTATGTATATATGTATGGGCAAAAGAAGAGACAATGCTATAGAAAGATACTCTCATCCAAGGAAACAGTGAGTAAAATATGGCCCCTTGGCAATGAGGGTATACCTTATGTATGTTGTTGCTTGTTTTTACTCTGACTCTTTTGGAGGGCCTGCCATCCAGCTCCCAAACAAATATGAAGCAAAAACACCTAATAAAATTGTTGAGTGTCTTAAGCTTTTATAAAAATACAAAGAACTATTAAAAACAAAGGAATTTTCTATAAATCTCTTAGTACACCTTGGCATACCTGAAACATTTTACCCTGTTTGCTTCTCTTTGGTTTTAAAGAAATAAGCATTAGAATCAGAATAGAAGCTCCTGTGCACACTCCTGTGAACCCAGTCCTCAATTCTAGAGTTAAATACAGAGAATTGAATCATCTGTCTTCCTTCTCAGCTTAGATACTGACACTGAGATCCCTTACTCTTAGGCCCCAATATGCCTTCCATAAGCATTAAAAGAAGACTCTTGTTTAGAAAGATGGTTTTAATTTTTTATTATAGGAATTTCCCTTGAAACTCATCAACTTTCTCTTGAAAGTGTCAATTTCTCCTTTGGTTATATACCCAAAAGTGCCATGTATTTGCTCTCATATGTAGAATCTAGATTTATATTTGTGTATGTTTATAATTGTGTTTATAAATATATATGTAATCCGTATACTATTTATTTATGTGTGCATTTAATGTATGTATGTTTATAGTTTTTGAAACTGAAAGGGGTCATGAGAGTGAAGTGGAGTGGGGGCATAGGGAGTATAATAGAATACATACAGTAAGGAAATAGAATCAACTTGTAGCTGTCTTCTGTTGATATAGTAGAACACTATGACCAAATATTTGTTTTGCTTTGTTTTTATCAGTTTACAATTGTAGTCCACCATGAATGGAAGCCAAGTTCAAAACAGCAACCTAGATACAGGAGTTGAAATAGAGACCATAGAGGGATGCTATTTGCTGACTTGCTCAGCCTGTTTTCTTCTACAACTCAGGACCACTTGTCCAGGAATGGCTCCATCCACAGGGATGTGGCATTTCATTTGTTTTAGTAAATAAAGCTTGCCTGAAGAACAGAAAAGTAAAACAGCCACACTGGCCAGCCTTACAGACCAGTCAACAATGACACACACCTTTAACCCATGTAGCCACAATGACACACACCTTCAACCCCAGTAGACACACTAGTTTATCATAGAAACCAGGTGGTAGTAGTATACGCATTTAATCCCAGAATTAGAGAGCATTATAAAACAGGAAGAAGACAGCTCTCAGTCTCATTCTGAGATTCCTGGAGGCAGGATCACCATTCTGTAATGAGGTAGAGATAAGAGCCAGTGGCTGGATGTTTTGCTTTTATGACCTTCAGGTTAAACCCCAATTTCTGTCTCTGAGTTTTTATTAATCATGCACCAATGGGCCTTCCCATACAAATCACTAATCAAGAAAATGCTTCACAGACTTGGTCAAAGGTCAAATTGATTGAAGCATTTTTTTCGTTTGCGGTTCCTCTACCCAGATGAACCTAGCTTGTGTCAAGTTGACAAAAACCTAAGCAGCACAGAAGGACTGGCTGGAGCGAGACTGAAAGAGGATAGTAGGTAAAGAGGAAGGGAGCCAATGAGAACACAGTATAATGACAGAGATTCATGAGAAAGCAAAACTAAAAACTCTGCTGTTTCTGTTAAATGGAAGCTGTTGTGCCATAATTCATACATAACCCTAATTAAGTTCCCACACTGAAAAATCTGTCTTACTTTTTGTTCCTTTGTTTGCTGCCATCTTGGGTGTCAAGTCTTGCATGAGGATAAGTGTGTGCTCTAACATTGCACTGCATCGCCATCTAAAAGCACCCTGCTGACCAAACTTTCAATTCCCAATAAATTCCGGCCTTGTCTTTCTCCCTCTGAGATTCTAGCAACACTTAGGGAACTGATATTTTGTCACCAGAGAGAGTAAACAAACCAGCCAACAGGTTCTGCTGATGATATCACTGTTCTCAGCTTGGTGCTTCACATGACAATGTGTAATTTGATTTGTTTCATTATATATGGTACATTAAAAAACATGCGATGCATATTTTAAATACTATAAATGGATCATAACGCACATAACCTCCAGCAACTTATTATGATAATGATTGCTTATTAAGTTTGAGATCATCATCATTAATTTTTACTGTCGTATATCCCTGAATAAATATGCCGCAATTGTTTTATCCACCTTCTTGGATAAATATTTTATCACATTAATAGAGCTTCATGAGGTTGCTATTAGTTGGTCCTTGCCGGGTACACAGTTTTTCACTTGTTCATCTAAAGTAAACAGGTTCTGTAACTTGGGCAGATCTTACAAGTGGAAGATCAATTGGACTTCGTGGTAGTTTGAAAGAAAATAACCATATAGGCTCATGGGGAGTGGAAATAATAGGAAGCGTGAATTTGTTGAAGGAAGTGTGTCATCTAGGGTGGATTTTTGAGGTCTCCTATGCTCAAGCCAAGACCAGTGGTTCAATCACTCTCTCTTCCTGCTGCATGGCAATCCAGACGTAGGATTCTCAGCTCCTTCTCCATCACCATGTCTGCATGCACACCACCACGCTTCCTGCCATGATGATAATGGACTAAACCTCTAAACCTGCAAGACAGCCCCAATTAAATGCTTCCCTTGATAAGAGTTGCCATGGTCATGGTGTCTCCTCACAGCAATAGGAACCCTAAGACTAGATTTCTTTTTTTTCTTTTTTTTTTATTGAGAAAAGGAAAAAAAAGTATCCGCCTCCTCCCAGCCTCCCA
>NW_004949761.1:10803-11326 GCF_000317375.1 Microtus ochrogaster
CACAATCCCAGAGAACCTAAACAACAAAGAGGACCCTAAGGGAGATATACATAGATCTAATCCATATGAGAAGTAGAAAAAGACAAGATCTCCTGAGTAAATTGGGAGCATGGGGATCATGGGAGAGGTTAGAGGGGAGGGTGGAGGAAGATAGGGGAGTGAAGGAAAATATATAATTAAAAATTTAAAAAATACATATAAAAACATTCATTTATGTGTATAATTATGGCATCAATTTTCTTTTAGTCCCTAACATTTTCTGTTCCTGTTTCCACATCCTTCTTTCTTTCAAAATATTACGACCTCATTTTAATTCTAAGAAGGGTCACAATGAGAGGGGGAAAAAAACCAAAATTGTGAACACAATTAGAAAGAAAGAACTTAAGAAATTTACAGAGATAGTGATTATATTCCTCAAAAAAACAGAAAAAGGGACAAGCAACACACATAGAAAGATGCCAAGCCAAACACAGGTCCAGTAGTGTGACTCCCCAGTGGGGTTTAGAAACTGGAAGACTCAGTT
>NW_004949762.1:0-468 GCF_000317375.1 Microtus ochrogaster
ATTTCCCTGATCACTATGGAGGTTGAGCATGAACTTAAGTGTCTTATGGTCATTTGAACTTCTTCTGTTGAGAATTCTCTGTTCAGTACAGAACCCCATATTTTTAATTGGGTTAATTAGCATTTTAAAGTCTGGTTTCTGGAGTTTTTTTTATATATATTGGAGATCAGACCTTTGTCTGTTGCGGGGTGGGTGAATATCTTCTCACAGTTAGTAGGTTGATGTTTTGTCTTAGTGACAGTTTCCTTTGCTTTACAGAAGCTTCTCAGTTTATACGTAGAGAAATTTTGAACATTCTAATTCAGAATGAATAGATTCTGTAAGCACAGTGAGTATAGCATCTAACATGGCTGCAAGACTTTAACTGAAGGTACAACTACATAGCTGCTTTACAATTCTGTTAAAAGGGCCACATCATCTTATATTGCATGCAAGTGACCTCAGGCTTCTGAGCTGATAATGAGTGTT
>NW_004949762.1:3065-3557 GCF_000317375.1 Microtus ochrogaster
TACATTTTTGTGTTACTATTTGTAGTTATACTTCAGAAATTTAAACAGGCATATTGACAAAATACTGTGGGGTGTTTTTGGATTTTCTTATTCCTGGAAGCACTTTCCAAATTCATCCTTCCTTGTGAAATCTTTCAACCCCTCTAAAGCTTTACTAACACATTCTCTGTCCAAGGATAAGAAGATCCTGAATTCAGAGAGGCAGACACAGAGAAAACTGTCTAAAGGGTTATTTATACCCTCTACCCATGAGTATCCTTGTCAAAGGATCATCTTTCCTCTTTCATACTCTTAAATATTTCATGATAAATATATTGGGTTGAATTTCAAATTGGCCTGACTTTTATCTCCTCATTGTGAAAGTTTTTTTTTCTTGAGTTGTTACCTGGTCTGTGAGTGACACAGTTGTTCTTCCTCTTTCTTTTGATTCCTGTATCTGAGTTTTTTAGGAATTCGTACATGAAAACCTGCAGGAATACAGCTGAACTCAAG
>NW_004949762.1:3657-4373 GCF_000317375.1 Microtus ochrogaster
GGCTCCCTTACAGGGGACCCTGAGGCCTGCCCGGTAGGCAGGCACTCACTGCTCTGGGTGGGTAGCCTTAGATTAGGATCTTAAAACTGTTCTTGAGCACTGGTCCTAGCATAGAGCAGGGCAGGGTTGAGGAGGGGTGCTGGGGGGGCTGGGTCGTGCAAAAGAAAGACAGCCCTGCAGAAAAAGCTGGGGGAGGGGGGTTTGTGCTCTCTTCCGGGACAATCCGCCCCTGGATAGCACACACTCACCCGTCCAGATGGGATTCCTCAGCCACTAAACAGGGCCACCCAGTAGCCCAATGATCCGGTGACCAAAGGATGAATGGAGCAAGGGGGAGGGGGGCGGAATTCAGAAGAGCACAGGAGAGCCTGGAGCATGCAGGAGCTGAAGGTGCCAGGGCTCCCTTACAGGGGACCCTGAGGCCTGCTTAGTAGGCAGGCACTCACCGCTCTGGGTGGGTAGCCTTAGAGTAGGAGCTTAAAACTGTTCTTGGGCACTGGTCCTAGCATATAGCAGGTCCAGGTTGGGGAGGGGTGCTGGGGGGCTGGGTTGTGCAAAAGAAAGACAGCCCTGCAGCAGGAGATGGGGGAGGGGGGTTTGTGCTCTCTTCCGGGATAATCCGCCCCTGGATAGCACACACTCACCCTTCCAGATGGGATTCCTCAGCAACTAAACAGGGCCACCCGGTAGCCCAATGATCCGGTGACAAAAGGATG
>NW_004949762.1:5657-7168 GCF_000317375.1 Microtus ochrogaster
TTACATAATTTCTGTAGGTTTATGTATGCTTCAGTCCTACCCCCCCAAAAAAAACATATATTTATCCTTTTGGAAATTGGAAGTAGACAAGATCCCTGGGCAAAAGTTGGGAGCACTGGGGTGGGTGTGGGGAAGTGAGAAGGGAAGATTGGAAGAGATAAGGGAGAAGGGGAGGATTGGCAAAACTTTGTAGAGTGGGATGGTTGAGATGGAGGAAGGGTGGATATGGGAGCATGGAAGAAGATATCTTAATAAAGGGAGCCATTGTAGGGTTGGCAATAGACTTGTCTCTAGAGGGGATCCCAGGTTTCCAAGGGGATTTCCCCAACTAGATCCTTGGGCAACAGAGGAGAGTGTGCCTGAACTGTCTTTATCCCATAGCCACACTGATAAATATCTTGCATATCACCATAGAACCTTCATCTGGCGATGGATGGAGATAGAGACAGAGTCCCACATTTGAGCATTAGACTGAGCCCTCAAGGTCCAGATGAAGAACAGAAGGAGGGATAAGATGAGCAAGAAAATCAGGACCGTGAGGTGTGTGTCTACCCACTGAGACAGTGTGACTGGTTTAATGGGAGCTCACCAAAGCCAGCTGGACTGGGATTGAATGACCATGTGATCAAACCAGATTCTATGAATGTGGCTGACAATGGGGGCTGACTGAGAAGCCAATAATAAAGGCACTGGGATTTGATTCTACTGCGTGTACTGGCTTTTTGGGAGCCTAGTCTGTTTGGATGCACACCTTCCTAGACCTGGATGGAGGGAGGAGAGCCTTGGAATTCCCAAAGGTCAGGGTACCCTGACTTCTCTTAAAACTGGAGAGGGAGAGGGAGGAGGGAGTGGAAGGAAATGGTAGGAGGGGAAGGGGTTGACATTTTTAATAAATAAAAAAATAATTTTAAAAATTTCAAGATATATTGCATGATAGGCAGGTATTTTTCATAGGCCAACACTAATCTTGGATTCTTTTGCCATTGTATAACTGATGAAAAAAGTATAATCACCTTTGGGAACGTCTCTAGAGGATCCTTCATCACCTTCTTTATTATGGAATGACACACCTATGTGTATATAGATAGCAGAGTTTGGACTTACTCTGCCTCTATGAAACAAATAAGAGACATTTTGGAAGATCCCAAAGAAGTCAGAGGAAAATAGTTGAGGATAGACATGATAACAATATAATTTATACATGAAAAATTTATACAGTAATCACAATTATTTTGAAAAATGAAGGTAACAATTTTATATAGGTTTAGAATTTTCATACCTGTCCATTTTACACATGCATATTTTCCCCACAACTCCTGCCCTTCATTTTCTTGATGTTCCTGTTTTTGCTGTATTCTGCTAGACACTTCATTTTTAAGTTGTTAGATATTTGCACAAATAGTCCTGTGTACTCATTCAATATATAAAAACTACTTAGAGTTTCATATAGTATCTGTTTTTCAGAGATAATTTAATTAATACAGTTATCTCCAGTTACATGGATTTTCCTA
>NW_004949762.1:10873-11322 GCF_000317375.1 Microtus ochrogaster
ATCTTTTAAAATGCTTAGCAGCTTATTATAATATTAAGCATGTTACTGGTATACCACATAATACTACAGATCAAGCTGTTATAGAAAGTTCAAATCGAACTATAAAGGATATGTTAAACAAACAGAGAAGAGTGGTAAATGCCCCCAGAAAAAGATTACATAATGCCTTATTAAGCTTGAATTTTCTTAACACTAATGAGAAAGGGACAACAGCAGAAGAAAGACATTGAATAATGAAAAAGTCTACTGAACTAAATCAACTGTAATTAATGCAGACTCTCTGTGTGATATTCTCTGGGATTAAACAGCTGGGGGACTGGGTCGGACAAAAACCCCAATGAGAAGGCCCTCATGTTACAAACTGATTTATTTCAAGGATGTGCTGACCTCGCAATGGATTCCAGGAGATGTGCTGCATTGGGGAAAGAGTTTTGCTCTTGTTTCCACAG